>NC_051179.1:58291307-58591307 GCF_013339695.2 Rhipicephalus sanguineus
GTGTTTGAAACAGCTCAATGTCCAGGACCACGTCCAGGGCTAATTTGGAAGCACTGGCGGGAATACTTTATACTGGTGGCTGTCTCGTTCGCACTGTTCGCCAGAGGCGATTTGAAACGCCTGCTGCGTCATCCCGAACGGTGGCCGCGCCCAAAAGCAGCGGCTCAGACGCCAAGCAGCCGCGATTGGGGCACAAATCACCGGCTGAGCAGGAAACGGAGCAAAAGAGGGGGGACTCCCAGGCACAGCTATAGCGGTCAAAGCCGGCTCTCTCCCTTATATATGTATATACAGCTTTGTACGTGGCCGCATGGCTGTGCTGCGGCGTTTGCGATGGCTGGATGCCTGCTGCAAGATTGGATTTACGGCACTTGTCTCAACCTCGCGCCTCTTTTCCCTCTCCACCTCGGAGCACTACGCTTACAGTTAGTTGCGTGCACATCTCGGCTGCGATTGGCCCGTTGCATAACTGAGAAAAGGAGGGCGGCGGTAAGGACGTGTCAGTGCTGCAGTCCGCAGCGGTGGTAAGGTTTGTTACGATGCTGGGCTCCTGACCTGAAGGTCGTGGGTTCATTCCCGGCCGCGGCGGTCTCATTTCGATGGAGTCGAAGTGCTAGAGGTCTGTGTACTGTGCGATATCAGTGCACTTTAATGAACACCAGATGGTGGAAATTTCCGGAGCCCCTCCACTACGACGCGCCTCATAAGTTTATGGCGAAAAAACGCAAGATTTATACAAGGTATGGGTACAGTGAAGTGAAAGGTAAATATTAGCACGTGTCATGATGTAAGAAAGGTGGACGCTTGGGCTGACCGTTCAATTCGCTAAATAAAAATACTCGAACATTCGTTGCTGTGGAGATGTACACCTAGGGTTGCAGCGTTGAGCTCGGCATAAAGCAGGACGGGATGACGAATGAGAAATTCGTTCTCTAGCTTGTTCGCTCAGGAGCACTGAATAAGATCGCATCGTCTTGTCTGCGCCTGCCAGTAATTCATGGCTGACGCATGAATTCAAGGTGAGGTCACACCAGCATTCGCTGGAAACGCCTCGTTGCCACAGCGATGTTCTCTTCTTTTACGCCGCGTGCATTCTAACACGCCTAACTGGCGCTAAACCACTGAACGTAAAAGCTTCGTTAAGAAGAGGCACATTTTCGTTCAAAATAACGCACAACGGCGTTCCCGTCTATATGCTTTGACGTACATTGCCACGTGACTGCTTGTGACGTGCATCGTTAACCACAGCGTCTTACATAACAAGAACTTCACTAAGCTTAGCATCGTGAAAGGCGTGGGCTACTCAACACATCGAAGACAGACTAACGGACCGGCGCTATAGACGATTTTACAAGAGATCGCCACACGGGCGCCGCCACCTTGGGCTGTTAAACGAACGCTTTCTTATTTTCGTACATCGCGACGTGAGTTAATAACGTAATGAAACGTCGAATGCCCAAACCCAATCGTTTTTCATGCATATGCTTCTACCGTAGCACTCTTCGTTTTGTTAACAAGAGGCATAGCGGCAAGGCTGCAGCCCCTGATGGCGACATCGAAACCCATCCGTGAAATAGTCTATAGCAGGTGTGGTAACACATCGTGATCATCACCTGATAACGTCTCCCAGTTCACGTCAGCTTGTCTGTCTAAACAAGACACGCGATGCTCCTCATTCCGTTCTGCTGCATGGAACTGCTGACGCGCTAAAGGCAGACACCCCGCGTTGTATAGCACATCGCTGAGCTCTCTGTTTCGTCATTTTTGGTTTCTCGTGGCGTCTGTATCGAGCTTGCCTGTGCGTGAATACTGTTCCTAAATTCTGGTCGTCCGCGAAGGCGGCTTTCCTTTGTGTTGGGTGACGTGCTCGCGCATGATGATCGGTGCCCTCCTCCTCCACCGCGTTCAAGCCCCGGCCGATCAAAGTCGACAGACAGCTCGAGGCCACTGGAGTACGCGAGGTCACGGGCGGTCAACAGCCCTCGTCCATTTCCTTGCCCCGTAAGGGCATGCATATTTGTTGCGTCGTGTTTTGTCAGCAGCAGCGAGATCAAAACGCCTTTAATTTAGCGCTGGCAACAACGTATCATCATGATGAATCAGCAGATTACGCTGGAATTTCTAGTAATTAAGTTTAATATAATAATAATAATAATAATAATAATAATAATAATAATAATAATAATAATAATAATAATAATAATAATAATAATAATAATAATAATAATCTGGGGTTTGACGTTCCAAAACCATGATTTCATTGTGAGGCACGTCGTAGTGGAGGACTCCGGAAATTTTCACCATCTGGTGGTCTTTAACGTGAACTGACATCGCAGAGTGCACGGGTCTCTATAGACCATTTCGCCCACCGCGGCCATTGCTCCACCACTGCCATAGACCTCTGCTTAACCGCGGCGGATAATAACTCAGTTTTATCGTGTGCGGAGGCTTACAGTAAATGAGAAAATGCGCGAAAATAAAAGATGAGCTGCGACAAGCTATACGGTACGGCTCTCGCATTGAGTCTCCATGACATTATTGAACTAACCAGCGATTTGGATGGTATAATGCTTCAATCCTTAGCGATCAAGAACTAATGATTTCGCCCTATCTTAAGCAATGGAGCACTCGTACAAGAAAGCCAGGTGCATACCCGCATGGTTTTTTTAGGAGATGGATGTGTTCAATAAAACACACGTGTTAGTGCAGTCGTTGTGTGAGCCACTTGTCTCCTCTACATGTGCTTCATCTTTGGGCTGGCTCAACTCCCCAAGAGTTGAAGTGGAGTTGTATTCTGGCCCATATGGGCCAGAATACAACTCCACTTCCAGCGAGACACATTCGCGCGCCCAAAGAAAGACTCGCGCAGGACAAGCACTTATTTCGCAGTGTGTTCGAATCTGTGCCCTGCTGCAACCTTCACACTGCCATCATGCACCAAACAGAACGCAAAAACCACACTATACTCAAATACCAGGAATACTTATAGTTCTGGAATTAACTAAAGCGTTTGTTGTCACCAAGGCGACATCACGCCAACGAATGAGAAGAAGAAATGCAGCGAGCATGCACAGTCCACTATCGCACGTTGAGGGACCTTCCAACTTACCGCGTTCCCCATGGCTACGTACTGCAGGGGAACTATCGCGATAACTACGATGAAGAAACTAATGCTTAAATTTAGCACGAGAGTGGCTGTTTATATAGCGAGAGGCGAGTGCACGTGTTTCATAACTAGCTGAGTCTTGCATTAGCTTCCAAAAACTGTTCTTAGATGCAACACTGCAAAACGACGCTACCGAGAGCGCCTATCCTTCGGAAGATATATCCTGCAGATATCTGCATGGACGGATCACGCGTCGTGGTCGCAGCACTCTGCAGCTTATCTTTACCTCGAGGAATGCCCGTGACATGCCAAGCTGCACGAAATTTCCGCGCAGCTCTTCACTCGTGACCGCGGCCGCGCTCTTGGCTACCTCGCTCGATGGTCGACCCCTTCTTTGCCCGCATTCCGTGCTCGTCGACGCCCTGTCGAGAACATCGGCTCGTATAGTATACTACGACGCGTCCACCACTGACTGACGCGCCACGGTTGTGAGTGAACAATAAAGAAAATAATGAATAAAAGAGAATAGCAAGCTGGCAGCAAGACGGAAGGACGGCTTCACCCGAGGTCGACCGTCTCTTGGGAGTGAGCTGCGATCAACAAACCAAGCAACCACTCTTTCTTTCGCAACGAAGCAGTCAGTCTCGTTTCCACCAGCGGGACGCACGCGAGACGAGTTGTGCACCCCCTCCGGGTTTGTGGACGAGTTTGATGGACAACTGGCGGTCCACCCTCGCCCCCTACGAGCTTCCGGATATACGACGTGGCCGCCGCGCATCAGCTGCCTCTGGCGTGACATCATCGCCATAGTGGAGGTGGTGGTGGCTTTGAGCGTATAACTGGCCCGTTGACTCGGCGACTCAGCGGGTTGCTCCTCGGGGCCGCTTGCTTCTGTTGTGATGCTGCTGCTTCTTCTTCTGGTTGTCGTCGTGGCAGCGCGTCGGTCGGTCGGGCTGCTGTGCCTGGAGGTCGTCGGCCCCTTCTCTTTTCCGGCGTTGCGATGGCAGCGCCCGCTCCGCAACACGCTTGCTCGGTTGCCGTGCTTTCCCCGCAGTTGCCGGTGAAATCCGAAGCCGGCGGTGTATACCAAGGCCTGGCGTTGCCTCATCCGCATCGCGCTCGTCTCTTATCGGGCGTTATTTTCATTCCTTTTTTTTTTTTTCTTTGGTAGGCTCCCAGCATACTATAGCGTGTCTGCCCATGCTCTCCCTCTCCTCATTTCACACCCCTTCTCTCCCTCTTTCAGACTTGTTTGGGTTTGTGGCCTCGTCCTTAGCGGACTCCTTTTTCGAGGCCAGACGGCCTTGTCGTGTAAGCTGTAGCTGAGAGTGTTTGTTGCCGCTGTTTGCGCAGCCTTGCGATGCTTTCAAGCCGTTCGGTGCGCGGTTTCTTTGTGACATCGTGTTGAGACAAGGATTGATCGCGTAATTATTAGAAGCCCGAGCATGTGAAATGCGCTCACGTTAGTGTTGTCATGGTTACACGTGCTGCGTTAAAAGACTTGACTTCATGATGACCGTATACGTTCGAAGAGATAAAGTCGAACGTATGCAGACGTGGGTATAGAAGTCGTATGCTGCGAGGGCAAGGCAAAAAGGGGTGTGTCAAAGGTATATAAGCCTCACTGCCTCTAAGCAGCCCCGCATCGTCTTTCTACACTCGTACCGTAGAAAGCTTGGCGAGCTCGAACGGATGCATACCTATAAATCAGCGTGCAACAAATAACCGAAAATACACAGGTCGTACGGTTACCACAGCGAGCACTGTTTATATAAGAACCGAACTTTATAAATAAAATACTAATAAACACCAGACGGCCCTCGTTCTGTGTCGTTTCTGCTTGCGTGTCTTCCATTGTGTTTTCACGCTGATTCATACGGTGTGCATACTAAGAGAAAACCCTACGAAAGAAAGAAGTCAGACTCACGTTCTTGTATTCATCTTTCTAACAAATTGCGACGTGTCTGCGATCATCTTTCGTACACGTAACCCGATGGCTGTCTACCGCTCCGCGTTTTCGCAAAAATCTGACACTCCTTCCGACTCGGAAGGAAAATCTGACAAAATCTGACACTCGGCCTTCCGACTCGGAAGGCCGAGTCGCACGCTATATAGTGCACGCGCGCTTTTTTGTTTCCGGCGTGAAGTGCCTGCGTATTGCGGCTCTTTCCGGCTCGACCCGATACCACATTTGTCAATGACGTCATCGGCTACCGGATGCCGACGAACGTGCGGCTTTACGGAGCTTACGAAACTCAGTCGCACAATGGTGACACTTCGCGACGCATTTTCCAATTTTAGGAAGCTAACGGATATTTCTTGCTTCCCGACCGATTTACTCATAAAGGCATTTTAAAGCAGTGCTGCTTGCTATTAATTTCTGTCTGGCCATTTTCATTTTTCTGAAATGAAGGTCCCGGCGCTTTAAAGAGTAGAGGAAACACTGCCAAGCTTTAAACCACCCTAAATAATTTCCTACATCTTTCTACAAACCAGATTGGATTTTGGTATGCTATAAAGGTGGTTGGATTATGATGTTAGAGAGCTTTAGAATTGGGTAACCAGAGAATTGCGTTCACAGACGCTCTGGATTTTTCGTCAGTGCGCGTGCGTCATACACTATCCACTTTTTGGGTGAGCAACAACATGATGAGGGCCGGTTGGTTCATAATAAGAACGGAGAATGAAATAGCGCGACGAGGACTGGATACCGATCCTGTGGTATTCGTTCCTTTAGTGTCCTTGTCCTCTTCGCCACGTTTCAGTATGCGCTCTAATATGGGTGAAAGTTCCGGTACTTATTTTTTAGAAATAGCGTGCGCACGCCAAGTCGCCCCCAAAGCTTCGTTTGATCCCAGGCCCACCACGCGCTGTATAATAAACCTCGTCAGTTCAATGCACGAAATAAACTTAGAGTAAACACACTGCATCCACTGGTGGCTCTGCAGTGCGCGTGCTCTCAGCCTTTCACCATAATACATGCAGACTATACACACATCGCACACATGACTCATCCGCGACGGCGCCCTTTTTTCGTGAGAAGGACGGGCTGCATGCTTGTTCGCAACCACGCATGTGCGCGTGCTTGCTTGCGCGAGCTTGTGCGCATGATGCGTGCGTCTGTGTATGTAAACTGCGTTTACATAATGATGGCAGGCCGTCGCGACCCCTTAATGCAACGCAGGCCTTGTCTCGTCCCTGTTCGGCGACATCGAAGTGTATACGCTGCTACATACATATATCTTCTCTTTACGTATCACTCGACTGTTCGTACAGGCATACATGCAGCTATCTGCAGGGTCTACGCTGCATTGACGAGTACTGGGAGTACATTCGACAAACCACTGACCGCATCCTGCTATAGCTTCCAATGCCTTAGGCGGGTTAGGTGGACACGGCGGCAGCGTGATACATATACAGAGTATACCGCAGTACTTTGTAACGGACAACTCCTTCGTTTCCCGCGGTGTTCTGAAAACAATAATGGAACTGCAAAAAGGCAGTCTTGTTCAGCGTTAGCGTGGGAAAAGAAGAGCGTGGCACATTCGCACGTTCTTTTACACGCATGCGGTCTCCTGTATGCTGTGGTTTTTCAAACCACGTCACAATGTAAGAGTCGAAGTACCACCCCTGAAATACACCGCATAATTTAAGCAACTGGACTGTCCACATATAGTAATAAATAGGCTATACGTTTATTCCAGAAGCGCCAAAGCTGCAGCGTGGAACTAGCACAAAAAAATATTACAGCATATCCACGGGGTGAATGATGATGAGTGGGGCGAAGCTCCGGAGGGCATCATCGGTAAACCGTGAATACGAGTAATTCGCCCCACTAAAGTAAACACGTGAGAAATGTTAAACACCAAACTTTCTCGCATCGGCTGCTCAACAGTCACCTGTGAAGCGCCGGCAGTGGCCATTTCTCCTGATGTACGGCTTGGCTGGAGAAGTTCCAGAGGGATGGCCTCGGGACTAAGGCCTCGCAGTCGGCGACTGTAGCGGTGGACAGGAGTATCCACTGCAGGAACGGGTTGCGGGATCGGACTGGCAGAACCGCTTCGTGAAGGGGTGGTGAGCATCAAGCGTTGAAGTCCGAAGAACCGAAGACCCGAGCGTCGTATTCCTCAGAGAAATCGGGGTTGCTGCTCGAGCTTCCCACTTCGTCGTCCTCAGTTATCTAGCCGGCCTTGAACACGTCCGAAGAACCGAGCGTCGTCTTCCTCAGAGAAATCGTGGTTGCTGCTCGAGCTTCCCACTTCGTCGTCCTCAGTTATCTAGCCGGCCTTGAGCCGTGTTTTCATCATATACAAGTACCGCCATCTAGCGGACACTCCACGAACTAAACGAGAGGTGGCTACTACGTACATCGGGGACGCACGACCCACGGCTTAAGGAGCTTCGCCCCTAAAAGCCTGTAGATTGCGGAATGCATTAGAATAACTGCCGACTGCGTGAGGTGCTGACCACTCTATATACGCTGGAAGCTGAGCGCTCGCAAGGTTGCTGTAATGCTGTGGGATTGGTGCCGTGTGTTTCCTGTCATCGTTACAAAATTTATCAGGTTATTTCTTATTCGCTACTCAGTCACCACTTGTGTTACCGCAACAAGACAGCTGCGAATTACTCGAAGTATTGATCTACAGCTCGTGCGGCGTTATTAGGCCTTACGCCAAGAAACTGATCTGTTCGACTGCACTTGTCAATAGAAGACCATTGTCCGATGACTTTGTTCCATACGGTTAGCCTAATGCATATATACCGCAGGTCAGCTTCTTCTTGAAATAAATTTCTCCCTCCGGACACAGTGATATCGCTGACTTCGTTGCTGATGCAATGCCGCGGTAAAAGAATAACAAGGTGCATTGAACACCAGACTGCTCGTTCGTTTCCATCGTAAACTGATGTAACAGCAAGAAACGACTTCAAGGGTTTCGCCGATTACAGAATGCTATTCATATTAGATCAGATAGTATTCAGCCAAATGCATACATGTCGCTAGTAAACGTTTCGCGTACCATAGCGTTTACTTTTTACCTTCCAAGACTTCTAAGACTAATATGTAACATGGAGTCTGAGAGCGTATAAAAATGTATTCCTTTGTGTCTGCGATCCATCATCCTTGGATGTATGTTACAGCGCGACAAAACTCCGCTTTTACAATCCGGTGTCGTGCAGAAAACGTGCATGTCGGTATATGAAAACTCTTTCTGTTTTTCAAACGCCTATGCACGGGGGCTGTTAAGATATGGCAACGTCGATCGCGCCTTACCTTTCCGGCTAAATTTTCTTTTCTACTACACGGCGACACGTCACCTATAAGGAAGTTCGTTCGGAGGAATGCTTTACGTAGTTATCCGAGCCTCTAGGAAACATATAATCAGTAGTTTGTTTCCTAGTTCGATCAGGGCATAAACCCGTTGAAACGCGGCCCACTTGGCGCGTTCGGAATGTATGTACGCTGCTCAAGCTATGCGGCACGTGCGGCCTGGATCCAGGAGCGACCACCGAGATTTGGCATAAGGACGTGCTTCGATAAGGCGTCCTGTTTCGATCGCTGTCCGTATTCCAGAGCTCGTCTTCGCAGATAAACTCCGTTAAGAACTGGCGGAGACGCCGCAAGACGACAGAAATGGCTCTATACTGGATCGGTTTAAAAGGGGGGGAAAAAAATTGGCTGAGTGGCCGATAGTAGCGGTTTACCCAAGTCGTGAACGACGCAAGTATACCGCCTAGCGATGAAGTTAAGGCACTGAAGAAAACACTACAGCAGCCGTTAACGTCCCGCATCAGTATAGACGTAAGCAAAGTGTACAAATGAAATAGGAAAATAAAAGCAGCTTTTTTTTTGTTTTTCGAAGCGCCATAACGCGGCTTCGTGCTTCTTTCTTTCTTTCTTTCTTTCTTTCTTTCTTTCTTTCTTTCTTTCTTTCTTTCTTTCTTTCTTTCTTTCTTTCTTTCTTTCTTTCTTTCTTTCTTTCTTTCTTTCTTTCTTTCTTTCTTTCTTTTGCAATATCAGCGTTCTAGCGCAGCTGCCCTGTCTTATGGCAGCTATTTGTGGCTAGGACGCAGTGGCCGCCTTTAGGAGCCGCGCATGCTTATCTTCGCAATGGAAAACTCGAAAACATCGCTGAGGGTCGGTTACGTGTCGTTCTGCGAATAGGGGGCCGTATACCTGGCGTCATCTGGGTTGCATGCATGCAAGGCAACAGTTCATAAGAGGGTCATCCACTCCAGTGTCTTATAGGAATGTTAAATATACCAGGTTGAACAGGCCGTCTCGGCACTGAAGTGTTGGTGCGCAAAGACGTGTACAGTGCACCGCACGCAAGAGGAAGAATACCTTCCTCTTGCCCCAGTGGTGTGCATGGCATTTCGCGCGATAGCGAGCGCTATCGCTGTGGCGGCTGTCTCTCTATATAAAGATAAGAAGTCTCGAGCGGCACTTCATGTGTGACGTCATTTCGGGTTGCGCTTTTCACCATAGCGATGACTCTTGCTGTGCGGGTTCTTTCGACCACTGGTTACGCTGGGCGTTCTTTTCCATACAGGCTACTGACTTACGCTTCCGTCCCTGCTGTGTGTGTGTGTGTGTGTGTTGAGTACAGTCCCGGATGTGTTTGGTTTCGGTTATACGCCCCATACTCGAGCTGGGTCGTGGACTATGTCGAACTGGTTGGATCGACAACTTTTTCCGGATTGTTGTATTGAAACCTGTATTGCTTTAAATGGCTGTTTCAAAGGACTCGGAGAGCAACTGATTAATGGAAGCTGCAGAGGCCTTTCATTATTCAAAGAGCACTAGGAAAGACGGTGTGGACCCCATCTTATAAGCGGTGAACTCGGTGCATGGATGCCGTGCAAGAGATCTTGACTCTGCCACGGCCACGGTGTCGCATATACAGCAAAACTGCAATTTCACATTGCGGGCGCGCTCGTTGTTTTGTTCGAGCATTTAGTCCCTGCATTGCGCATCGCGATATTTAAGCTGTTTGTGCTCAGCGCGTTCTTCGGAATAGCGCTCTCGAGGATTCATTCGGTGATAATTCCTGCTTTCCTTGCAGTGCACATAGGTCCCTGACACATTTAGATAAATCGCTGCGAAAGAGAACAACAACAACAACAACAACAACTACAACAACAACAACTACTACTACAACTACAACTACAACTACAACAACAACAACAACAACAACAACAACAACAACAACAACAACGATAACAATAACAGCAAAGCATTTACAAAGCCAGTTTTCACGTAGATCATTATGGCATACAGTATACGTGAGGCTGTTTTCTTTCTAGACCAGGTTATGCCATTTCATAGGCCAGTTTCTCTTATTTAGTCGATATAGGATTTATATGCTAGCTTGTGCGCGTAATTTATTTCACTCTGCAGGTTAAGCTTTGTCAAGTGCTTCTTCCTGTATGCGCATGGTGCCATTTGAATATGTTTCCCATTAACGTCTTGACGATGCGGTAGGAAGACTGATGAAACATGCCGCGAAAGTCTCGGTCGCATCTCAGTTAGAGCGGAGAAGAAGATTCCACTAACGATCGTTGTCTCACGATCTGGTATAGCCGCGCTCTCATTTGAAATCTGCATAAATGCGAAAAGCAGCGCTGGCGCCGGAGTTGAGGGCTCCGCGTATCATCTCGCGTTGGGGGATCAACGTACCATGCATCATTCCTCGTTATCGCCAACCGCGAGTGCAAAGCTTTTAAGCGGAATGGCATCGGCATCATGGCGACGCGAGGTGATCAGGGTGATTGGATGAAATTTTCTCCCGCTTTCCTTTTTTTTTTTTTACATTTGGTTTTGGTAGTGATATATTCTTATTTACGGCTTATATCGTAGAGGTGCGCTGTGGGTGGTGTGAAGTTCGGCACTCCTTTGGTTGAAAGCGACTGGCCGGGTTCTCTCGCTCGCCTGCAGCTGGCTCGGAAGATCAGAGACGGCAGGGATGCCTCAAGCTCCTCTTATGCACAGTAAAGATTATTACACCCAAATGGGTGTAAAAAAGCTGTACGCATGTTTTACACCCTTTCTTAGACTTTTTTTATACCCTTATATTACTGTTTCGAAAAAGTACACCCTTTCAGTTGGGTGCTTACATCGTTAGCACCCTCTGATTGACACAAAGGGTGCTTTCATATGGAAGAGTGTGGGTGACGCGCACACGCACGTATACATGCTGACTGACTTATCTTCATAAGTATATTGGGTTTTCGTGGCCTATGCCACGTGGCTTAGGTTCACGCTTCATTAAATTCACCACAATACCTGCAATTTATGCTAAGGGGACCTGGGTGCATCGCGACGGCAGTGCACAGATATTGTGCCCTGTATCCCACGGGTTCCCTATACACGCATTCCAATATGTGTTTCTTTCTTTAGACAGGGCATTACCATTGAGCCACAAAACATGGCTGTTTGTTATATAGGCCTATACGATGCTTCAACGCGGTGTGCATAGCCAATCGTAGGCAGGAACATGCATATTACGGAATGATTGGTCAGTTTCTAAACTGGTAACTCAATTGCTCAAAGAGCCGAAAACTTTCGTCATACATGACACGTATCGATTAAAGGAGTACTGACACGATTTTGAAGTGCAGCAAAAACGGACGTTTTCGGTTTCCTTGGCATGTAGTGTTAACGCTCTCCCCTCACCGCATCCGGGATACACGTATAAATATTTAAGCTTGATTTTAAAGTTTTCATCTCCCAGCATCTGCAAGGCAGCTTCACCGCATGGAGAGCCCTATGACGTTTCAAGTCAGCTCACTTGGTTTGGGAAATCTGGGTTCTGCATGCAGCCTAAATCACAGAAATCGCTGTCGGAGGCACTGGACGACAGTTCACTCATCATGAACCACGTTCGACTGACAGCAAAGGACAGCAGGTGCATATTTCGTGGGTTGCAGTGTCACGGGCAGACTTGACACGTCACTATGAAGCCTCCCTCTCGAAACCGAAACTGCTGGTTGAAAGAAGCGGTATTAAAAATATATGCAGTGCATCCCCAGGCACCACGACACTCTTTTTAGGGTTCTCGACACCCGTGCTTTCATTTAGAGCAACAACTCGAAAAATTTTAAAATTCATGTCAGTACTCCTTTAAGTAGGATAGAACTCAGAGCCAACTGCGCGAAACGAAGGTTCATTGTGTTTAAACCACATAGAGCTACCGGAAGGCGACCGTTTCTAAAGATATAGGGCAGCGGAAGAAATAACCACAACTTAGTTCTCAGTTTCACCGAAAGTCGTAAGACTCCCAGACAGTGACACCAACACGAAGCCGGACAAGCTTGTTGAAGAAGTGCATGAACGTCTTCGCATCATTTCGAGAACGGCCTCGATTCTGTCGGCCTTGCGGACTTCTTAATCGTTTCGTTACGCGGTAGTTTCTAATTCATCAGAGGCTTCGCGTCGGGTGTTCCTTCAGAGACCGTTTCCCACAGGAAGTCCTTGATGGGCGGCCGTCACGACTTAAGTTCCCAACTCGAGCTTCGCTTGTAGCAACTTGATTCCCGCGCTCATCTCATATCCTCTATATTATACAATGAACGGGCGCCGCAGCTCGGTTGTATTCAGAGTAAGCGAATATCTCTATACTTGTTGATGGGATGTTTGGTTTATCATTATTTTACGCTGTAAAACACTCCTGTCCTGTTCTTGCTTCAGTTTGCTTCGCGTCCTGTTACACAGTACAAAAGCTTATCTGCAATGTGTATCCTCAGTGCGGTATAAAATCAACCGCTGCTTAAATTACATCGATATACTTCTGTAGATACCGTCTTTATCTCCGTTGGATCGTGACTGTAGGCGAGGATCTGCTCTGGAGCACTGACAAATTGCACAAAACTTATTTGCTGCCCCTGTTTACAATAATGGCCAGCGAAGAACACGTTATGACGTCCGAACACTGAGCGTACGAATGCCTAATAAGCCGGAGTGCACTGTTACAGAAATTTAGCGTAAAAAAAACAACAAAAAATGATGATTCCAAGCTATTAAACAGGTCATGCTTGCATGGTGCCACTTCGGTATTCAGGAGTGAATAATATGGTGGCACCCTTGTGAAGCAGAGCCGTTCTGTTGGGGCGAAACTTCCCTTCGCGGGATTCTTTTGTGTTTGTAGTCAAACAGTGACATTGAAATTTCGCACGAGCTGACTTCTCGGAACAAGGCAGCTTCACAATGTAACTCGGGAAATTATCCGAAATATCGGGTTGATTTTGCGGCGTTTAGACATGACGACAGTGTTCCTCTTCACATACACTGGCTTTTAGCATTTTCATGGCAACAGTGTTTTCTAAAACAGGCCCTCGGCAACAACCATTTGAGAAGTGATAATCCTGAAAGCAGGGAAAGGGTATATTGAGTATATACTTGTTCAGCGATTAAAGTTATTCCGGACATGCGTGATATGCCTCATTCTCAACGTCATCGTGCAAGTGAGATGGACGGGACACGACTCCGTTTTTTTTTTCCTTTTACTTTTCTCTGTTATATCTCTGTATTCTGTATAGAAGGCTGCGATAACAGTCAACGAAAATAGAGAGAGACCGAAGTGCCGACATCCGCACTTTCCTTTAGCCTCTTCTTTTCTTTACCTGTCCTGTAAACAACTTTTTGACAATGCTTCTCCTTAAGCTCGTCTACAACATTCCCGTCGCACTGATAGCGGTAAGTTCGGCAACAATAGCGGCGAACGCCCCTCCAAATGAGTTCGCGCCACACTATCGCATTAGCTTTCAACTCTCTTTGAAGGTGTCTTCGTTGTCTTTTATGACGCGTTCCGGCATATTCGGGCTGCGCGAATAATTGGCAAAAAAAAGCAAAAATGAGAAAGAGGAAGTGATGGTGGGAGAGCGGGGGGAGGGGGGGGGGGAGGTGGACAGCTTAATCATTGAGATTGAATGAAGGCAATGTTGCATCGTCAGTGTCTTGGTAGTATTGTTGCCATCTCATGAATATTAAACAAGAGGACCAATGTGCCTGTAGAATTGAAGTAAGTACGCTAAACAACAATATCTTGTTCTTGCATATCGTCGTTTATTCAAACAGAATGTACTCCTTTTACCTGGTCTATGCCAGTGGGCCATGTAAAGCGCCCAGATCAGAAAAAGCCTCTACGCTCTGGATAATTTGAATTCGGTCCGAAACGATCACCGACAAGTAAGAGACAGCCTACCGCTCTAAATGGACATCTGTTACGTTTTTTTTTTTTTTAAACAAGCAGCCATCTGTTCATGTGAACCACCCTGGTGCGAACCCACAGGAACCTCCTTGCACAGGACAAAGCGCTTAAATTTTGTGCTATGTCTTTCATTGTCCCGTATTTTGCTCTGTTTTTGCCATAATGGCCAAGGAAGACATTGTTTTCAATAAGTCAGCAGCGCTCCAACATCCCGCATCGCGACGCGGTATCTGGTCATTGACGTCTGTATACGCTGCTCTCTCCACGTCTCCCCCGTCAGTCCCTTATCGAGGGGGACACTAAATGCCGATAGACCGTCATGATTGCGTCCCGTCACCGTCGCGGCACGCGCGGCAACAGCTTGAATTGGTCCCACGATGGCGCGAGATAGCGCAGCCCGCGCTCGCGTCCCTGCAGTCTCATGGTATTTGACGTTCACGCTTTCATACAGCTAGCGAAGCCGGAAGCTGGACGCGTGTGTCAACCCTGCGTATAGCCGCTGGGCGTCGACGGTGTTGCGGGGACTTCTTGGCTTATACGTTCCTTTGTCTTCGCCGGGAAGTCGCTGCGACGCGGACTGGAGACTGAAGGGTCGCGGCGCTTGTCCGACGGCGTCTCGACCGCGTGAGGTGATTGCGCGTTGAGCAACGACGTTGAAGGGTGCGGCGCTTGGCGCCGACGAGAGAGAGAAAAGGTTTGACGGATTTGACCTGTGTACGACCTCGCTGCTGGGGACTTCGTAATTAGTAAGTGCTGCTGCTACGTTCGACGTTGAGAATGCAAAGAAGCCTGTACACTTCCGTAGAAAAGATAAACGATGGTTTCTTTTTTAAGAAAATCGGATATTGTGTCACGTCACTGAATCATAACCAGCTGGGAGCCTTGTTTTATTAATGTTGTTTCTCCCTCTTTCTCACACCCAATTATTACTGAAACTTTCTCCGTAGCCATATGTGCTTTTAAAAGCCCACCGGAAGGAAGGAAGTAAATAAAAGAGAGAAGGCAGGGAGGTTAACTAGAAACATATCCGGTTGGCTACCCTACGCTGGGGGAATGGGAGTGGAAAGGTGAAAGAGAGAGAGGAGCCAAGAAAAGGAGGAAATTATCAATAAATGCGCTGACCTCTATGTGTCTGTTGCGCTATACAATAGTCGATGGCGTTCACACAGGCAGTTAAAGCACGGCCAGAATTTTTGTTCGAGGTACACGTGTTTGTCTGTGGTGTATCTGGAGCCTACGTTTCGAAAATGTGAACAATTGTCTTCGTGAAGGAACGTGTCGAAGGACCTTCTGCGATTTCTGAAGCCTACCCGACTGATTGACCATTTGTGACGTATAGTACAGAACGCATCAACAGTGAAAATTTTCTACTTCACCCATACTTCACCTCCCCTTCATTCTTTCCCTGTTCAAGATAGCCAACGAGGCTGAGTCCTGGTTAACATCCTTGCCCCTCATATGTCCACAACACGACACAACACAACAAAACCACTCGAACTCCTGAATCCCAGAAAGGGGATATAACAGAAAAAGGAAACAGTATAACTACCGTGCCGAAAACAACGTAAACACGTGATACACTGGCAATCGCTGAGTTCACAAAACAGTTTATGCGCTTATAAACATTCAAGAAGCTGCGTCTGGTTGTTTGGCGCATAATTTAGACGCCCCACGTACAGCTAAGGCCGCAGCAGTCCACTGGGGACCGCGCTGTGTGCTTCACAATGTTGTTCTTGAGGAGGTGGCACGCGCTCAGAACCTGCTTCTGTCGCAGTAAACGAGCTCAGAGCCCAAGAAATCGGCGACTTTCTTTTGTTGTTGTCATTGTTTTTTCTCCGTTCTATTTTGTACATCTTTCCTTCTTCTTCATTAAGGATTTATTATGGCGATGCTGAGATATCCATCGCTTAGGTCTCCTACTTTTCAGGACCTTTTTTTTTTTTTTTTTGCAGTCGTTACAAGTGAGTTGGCGCTCGTTCCGCAGGCATTCGTCGAACAAACGATGCAAAACACGATTAACTCGGGAAGACCCAGCGTGTACTCGGAAACCTCGCGCCTTCTGGGCATGACCTGTCACGGTATGCAGATCACGTGTGCATTACTAAGCAGCGCTACCAGGTCTTTGTCCGGCGACGTGGTCTTATCAGGCCGTAGGGTCCCGACCGAGAAGTCGTGATTAGCCAATGCGTACATGCATATGTGAGTGTCAGAGGCGGTCACCTTGGGGTCACTGGCACATCTTGACTCTTAAGTCGTAGGAAAATTATCGAACGGGGCTGACTAGGATTGTATGCGCCCTTGACGGCTCATGTGGCCTCCGGAAAGCCCATACATTTCCTCTGGGCCTTCGCGAAACGTAGCAACTAGTCACGCTTTGGTTCCAGTGTTGGTGGATCGAAAAACAACCAACTTTGAAATCCATGGACCATCTTTGAAACATACAGAAATAAATCAGCGACTCCTGTTTGTAGACAACCTGCTGTGGAATGCTGCGGAATGAGCAAGTCCATAATGCGAGGCAGACTAGTTAAAGTCTACGGAGAGTCTGGCTAATATTTAAGCTGTGTTACCCAGCAAGCGATAGCGACGCAGGCTCACGCAGCCTTAACGCGTTCAGCACAGCTATAGGCATTTTATTGGACGCAAGCTATAAGACCTGCTCTTCTGTTTACGTCCGCTTTCTGATTACGTATTTAACGGAACCGATTAAAACCCATTAAGCGCAGTTCACCGATGCTTTGAACATTGATATAAACTGTTGTAATTGTTTCAATATTTTAACAAGCGAGCAGTTGCCGTGTGATAGGACAAGGAGAATTATATGCGCACTGCTATACTCCAGTGCTGTTTAGCCGGTTCAATGCTGCTGCAGGAAAATGGATTGAAGAAAACAGGGCCGCAGTCGATTGGAATGTGGCCTTCCGTCACTGCGTGTAGATAAAGGCAGCATAATTCTGACGCACGTGCCTGCACTGCGAGGACGCCTCCTGCCACCGTCACTGTGTACAGGCCACGGACCGCGTAAAACCGAGGTTACCGGGATGAACTCATTCAGTAGAACTTTAAGCATGCAATGATAAAGTATTATTATTGTGAAACACTGGTGCACAGCAGCCGTATAACACCGGTAATGGCTGATAGTACAGTAAAATCTCGTTAATTCGTCGCATAATTCGGACTTGTTCTCTAATACCGGCTAGCGTATTATTTGATTAATGGCATCAAACTGAAATTAATTCGCTCATATTTGGCCGCAACTCGATTAATTCGGACGCTCCTCGGAGCTTGCTGAGCGCTAAGCGCTGCAAATGTGCGACGGAAACGTATACGAAAACGACATTCGTCGACAGCTGAAACGGCCGTGTCTTTCAGAAACCGATGGTGACCATCCACATTAGCGCTGTTGGTACATAATATGGTGTTGATTCAGAGCACGTATCGGATTAAGACACGGGGGTCTTGAGCCGCGTTCACATGGTGGACGAAGTCGCAAATGACGAAAACTGGGGCTCTTGCACTGCTCATATATGGAAAATAATTACTGGATTTACATATTCCTCAATAAAATGAAAGTGCACTGATATAATACACATTTATTTATTGTTTTCTTGACACTTTCGATAATTCGGAATTCCGTTAATTCGGACAGTTTTTTCGGTCCCCTAAAATCCGAATTAACGAGCTTTTACTGTATACTGTACTTAGATGCTACTGTAAGCGTATATAAAGCGTCTTGTGGAGGGGGCTCTTCTTACTTTCGACGAAGACACTACAGTGGAGCCGTTCAACGCGTTGAAAGAATAGACACACAATGTAGAAAGTTGAAAGAATAGACACACAATGTCGCTACCGGCGCCGCCACATCCGCCCACGCCTCCAAAGTTGCAATATTCTGTGAAAGAGTAACACATATCGTATATGAATGTTATGAACGAGGTAAAAATGTAAATAATTTTCAGAAGTCATGATTAATGAACGAGACGGGTAGCTTAAGGTCAACGTGTACTTTCGTGTGGTTTCATTTTCGTTTATATTATCTTTCGGATTGCAATTAAAACAAGTAATTTCTTGTTTGCACGTTTAATGCGTTCTATGTTCGCATCATACAAGTTGTCCATGGTGTTACAATAGTCGCAGAAGAACACGGTAGTTCGAGGTTAATTGTCCCTGGCTCTTGTGCCCTCCCTGCTATTTGAAAACGTCGACTAGTTTCCGAGAATGGCACGAGAATGGCAAATGCACCAAAACAATCTCGTCCCTGACTTTCCGCAGTGTTTCGCAGACACTCACCGACACTGAACTGCGGCGACGAAATATCAGATAAATCTTTTTTGCTTTCAGCCGGCATCCATTGTGAATAACTCAAGAGGCCCCTATCTCCGCGTGTTTGTTCCGCACATCGCCGTATTCGAGACAATGGCGCTCGGTAAACAGACCGTGCATTTTTCTTTTCTGCCCTCGTCATTGTGTACATACCGTATAGCACTGTGTGTGAGAGGTGTAATTTCAGACGGTCACGTGGCGTTCCTCTTGACGGCGGGAAAGTTGCAACACTGCGTTCGTTCAGGGCTAGTGCTATGTAGCACGAGGCCACGGGTTCGATTCCTAGCTGCGCCGCTTGCATTTATTTATTTTTTTGCGAATGTATAATGCACGCATTGCGCAAATGGCTCGCACGATGAAGTTTCATTGCGTGACTAAAGAAATCGCGGAATGTAAACCTAGGGCCACGGTATTACAGCGCGATTTCCTTGTGCTTATGAAGTTCCTTCTCGCGGTTAGTCGGTGGTCATTGATAACCCTTAATCAGCGTTATATATGCGCCATGATTAGTTGCATGGAATCAAGACTGCACAGTTCAAGACAGCTTGAATCAAGACAACTTGATTCCTGCACAGTTGCATGGAATCAGGTTGCACGGAATCATGACTAGGGGAGATTCACAGCTATTTACGCCTACAAAATTATGTCAGCCCGGCTGTGCACGATATTCCTTGTTCGACAGCACCTCATCCTGTCAAGCCTCCGTCTTCCCCAGAACAACTGTCCTTTTTGTATTTCTATAGACAACCTCAATTAAACAGATACATATGTTAGCTGCGAAAACATAGAAAGAAGAGTGCGTATAGCTTAATGTAACATACAACTGGACAACTATAATCGATAAGTTCAAATTAACCATACATCTGATTACAGTCCGTGAAAGTACAGAGCGAAACAGGCGTGCACTGACTGATGGTGAAGCGAAGGTCCAGTCACCACGACAGTTTCCCCATTCCACAAAACCATAGTCATCCGCTGCCTGCTTGCGCGGATAACCAGCATAACCTAGTCGTTACGGTCTTGACAGGTCAACAGGTCTTGCTATTGGTAGTTTGTGGGCCTTGGAGGGCTGTTTTTTGCATTAGTTTATAACATACGGTAGACGTTGTTCCCTTACATGAATGCACATATGACACTTATAATAAGTCTTATGTAAATTATATACGGCCATCGAGTACACATGTCTGCGTATATGACTACAGTTCGCCATACATGGATGCAAATAGGGCCATATACGGAGTGGCTGGCCCATGTATGGCGTCAAATGCAGCCATATACGGCACAGCCATACCATGTATGACATCAATTGGAGCCATATATGGCGAGGTGGTGCCATATATGGTCATGTCTGTTCAAACAAGGTACTTGCAGTTTTCTTTTGAATTGATGTGCTCGGACACGACCCAAGTAGATATGAAGGAAGTAAAAAAAAATACAAATACAAGCTTTAATTAGCAGCCCCCTTTGCCGTTATTATTTGCTGAGGCGCCACCATCAAAATACCGTGACGTCACACAGACGTTTCCGGCAAAACTAGCGCTATAGGGTGACGCTATTGCGCAGGTGTGCGACTGTGTATACACTGACACGTTTCACATCATCATCGCGCGCTCGCTGACGTCTCATGTGTTGTGCTATCACATTTTCCCTCGACACTGCGTTTTTTTTTGTTGCTTTTGAGGTATAGTTTTCCGCCGGCTGTGAAAGAGAGCAAAGTAAATAAAAAAAATCTAAAGCAGCGGCAACGCAGCTGGAATTCTTCTGCGGCCGTCCTTGCGCCAAGGTCTCTGCTCTCGAAACAAGGTTAGCCTTAATGGCGTCGTCGGTCCGCACGCGACCGCGCGCATTGCGCGTGTTTGCGAGTCTGAAACGACGCCGTGCGGCGCCGGGCTATTCCCGCAGTGAGCATTCGGACGAGGAGGAACGTCGGGGACATTCCAGGAATTTTGTCCCACGGGTACGTCCTGCTGTACACACTCCAACGCGCAGCGTTTCGCTCGACTGATACATAAAATACAGGCTGCAAGTGTGGAATGCTAAGAATCGTCCACGGGGCGCCTTTTACTAGCAAGATGCGCCCATGTAGGTCTGTCTCGTGAAAGTCTTGAAACCAATGCGCTTGTGGGACTTGCTCCAACATCCCCGGGGTTAAGAGAGAGAGAGAGAATGAGAGACGCTGTTCTTTGGTCACTTCATAGCTCCATATAGCGTCACACCTTTCGTAGAGTGTAAAGCGAAACTGGGCGGCGCTACTTTTTCTCTGGCTCTGGAAATTTCTGGCAAATATATGCTGCGTTGCAAGTTCTGAAGAAACTGCAGCCACGACGGTGGCCGAGAGTTTTGTTTTCCTGCCAAACACGAGGTCGCGGGTCCAATTCCTGGGTGCAGCTGAGGGTATTTGAGAATGGAGGCTAGTGTAGAAAGCTATCGCGTGCCGCGCATTGAGCGCATGTTTTATACAAATCTCCATGTGGCCCAAAACAAATCCTGGTCCTCGACTGATCCACACGGGGAAGAGGCCAATACAATCGATTCAGAAGAAGACGACTTTCACTTTCGAATCGTCTGAGGTGAATGCATGCGGGACCACGTGAATTTTTAGAACCTTTTTGCCCTTTCTTTGTGTGTCTTTAAAGGAAACGTTCGCTTGAACGTTGTTCGAGCGCAACACTGCGTATTCAACCAATTCTATTCGCCGTGATCATGTTAATTAGTCTGCCCCGTTATACTTCAGCAGCATGAGTGACCGGAACCTATCCCCGCGACGATGCGTGCAAACCATATATACGTGGGGGAATACGCTCGCTGTTGTTACCGCTTCCAGTGACGGAACTGAACGGGAGAAAATTATCATATTTGGTGATCGCGGCCGCAATGAACAAATAAACCGACCGTCCCCTTTGGTATAAGATGGATTTGACTGTGTTTGTGAGGCAGTACTTAATCCTGATTGAACACTACGGCCACCATGTCTAAAGCAGCTATAGTATATATATATATATATATATATATATATATATATATATATATATATATATCCTAGTGCCAGCTCCGTGTTATGTTCAGGAAGTTGGTAGGCTCATCAGTCGCAGGGTTTTTATACGATGTTATCCCGTGCAGGCTTTTTTTTTTTTTCTTTTAACAAATGTGGACTCTTGAGTTTCATTTCAATCGTTTACGAGTAAGTGATCCTTGACATCTGCCAACTCGCAAAATTTGAACGTTTGCTTGGTTCGCAATGGAAGCTCGTTTTTTAGCAAAGATGCAAATGCGTCTGATTCATGCTAGGGCTCCGCCGCGACCCTGGCATTTCTTTCTGAACCAATGCCTGTTTCATGAAAGCACTCTACTGTCTTTTTCTGTGCTTTCGTAGTTCTTTCTTGGTGCTATTGCCGATCTCTGAAGAGCAGTGTTTACTTTGTGCCCCCCGAAAGACAGCTGGTCAGACATAACCGAAGCAGTCTCACTGCATTCCAGCCTCCGATTCTTACCAGATTGTTTAGACATTCATTTCCGCCGAAACATAGCATACTTTTTTTTTTGTTTCTTAACGTTTCTTCGTTTCACTTTTGTCCTTCCAGACGAACATTCCAGCTGGCAGCAGCACATTCGAGAGCCACACTCTAGGCCCTAGCCGCGGAGGGTTCAGCGAGCAAGCCATGGGTCTGAGTCCATTCCTAGAAGGAGACGCCGGAGGGCGACAGCTGTGTCGACTAGCAGCCGTGAGGTCTTCCGTCGCCTGAGTCCCCGCGCCGGCTGGAACAAGACGAAGCCTTCAGCGTCCTCAGGCGCTCGGCCTCGTTCCACTGCCACCATCTGCGGGCCTTATTCCCACAGGGGGCTCCTACTTTTTCCGAGCCTAACTCCAAAGAGACAACGAGATGCGTTTCTTCAAGCGACGCTCTCCGGAACCTCCCGAACTGGTGCGCCTGTGTCGGCTGCCTCCGGAAGAAGCTTTCCACCACCACAGCCACAACGTTGGGCGAGTGGAAGGAGGGCAACCGGCGGCGTTCGCGATGACAGCGCCGCTTGTTCACCGCGCGGCGGTTTCGAGAAGCGCCAGCCCGACGGCGACTCTCGTGCGGCTCCGGCAGCAGCGGCGAGGAGAGTGCTTCTGCGGCTCGGCCAAAGAGGCGATGGCGCTCAGTTCGGAAACGCGTGGTGCCGGCGGTCCCGTGGATGTTGTTTCGTCGACGGTGCCGCGTTGCTGCTTCGTCGAGGCGACCGGCGCGGCCAGGACTGCGACGCCGCCCGGATCGGCTAAGCTGAAGAGGGGTGAGTGTGTGTTTGTCCTGCAGCCATACGAATTCCATCCAGTGCGCCCTGTTCTGTGCGTCGAACGTGCGCGTTTGGTGCGATGTCGTCGGTGAATTCCAAGCTGCGCGTTCTCGTTTTGGGACGTCCCGTTGACGGGAAGCCTGCGGGTCTGGTCAAAGACTTCCACGATGTCCGATGACGATGCAGCTGTATTTTCGAACGTTAACGCGTTAACAGTGACGTGTTTCTGTCATGAGCGTTCCCGCATCAGGACGTCCCACACGGGGAAAACGCGCGCGCGCGCGCTTTACGTTGACAATACATTCGCGGTTTTTGTGTGCGAGCCCCGCTGTCGGACTGTTTGGACCGCGGGGGCTTTCCTTCTCCCTTACTTGGCTTTGTGAACTGCACCTTCGAAAAAGTTTTGGCGCGCTGCGTGAGGCCTGAAGGCGCGAAATATATCAGCGTGATGGAGACATGGAGCGAAAGTTAAGACTATGGCTCCGAACTACTTCAAGCTTTTCGCTTGCGGTGTTTAACGAGCTAGCGGTGCTTCCACGATAGATCATGCCAGAGGCCGGTAGTAATGACCAACGCCGTTGAACGATGCTAGATAACACTAGCACTTGCATCGTTAGTACTACCACACCACTACAGTCACTCCCATTGAATGAGCAGGTATCTCGCGGTCGTATCAGCATCCCTCCAAGGGAGTCAACAGAAACTTGACCACGAACTGTTGATCAACAGTCTGATAGCGCGGCTCCTATGCATAAATTGCTAATATTTATCCGGTGCACTCGAGAGAAAAGCTGAGCTGGCTTGTGTAACGGGCATATGCGACAGCGCGAATGTGGATAAAGACGGACTTCCTTCGAGACCGTTATCACTGCAGTCGTCGCGCCCTAAGTGCAGTGCAAACTGTACTCGAGAGCCCGGCGTTCGGGATGGGCGCCGATGATTCAGAGGAAACGGAAACCCGCTGTTTAAACACGGCATATACGTGGACCCACTCATGCACGCGAGTTTCTTCTTTCCGCGCGCAGCCCACGGTGTCGTCGGCAGGAGAACGTATACGTAGACGGCGATCAGTTCAACACGCGTTCGAACGCAAGGCGTACAGTGTGTTCGGAAACGATACGCAGTCGAGGAAATAATGTGATCAGATTGCACCGGACTGTTGTGCACTGTCATGCAGTGCGAGCAAGCAAGGACGTCGGACTATATCCCGACTGTGTCCCCGGTTAACAAGGGATGACGCTTTCAGACGCCAAGGAAGCAGCTTGAAGGCGCGCAACTTTCCGCTTTGTTTTTGATAAGTACGCGTGGAAAAGATAACTTCTAGCAACGTGTGCAGCAAGATTTGTCGTGGACCTTGTTGGTACGTGCTGTGGTGTCACCGGCAACTGCTGACGGCACCATATGTATTCAATACAAGCTTCCCGAGCTCCTCTAGACGTTTGTATAGAGCATGATTGGAGATCACTGGGAGAGGCCTTCTTCCTGCATTGGCCATAAACAGGCTGAGAATGATGGTGATGATACTATCATGACGCACTGCGTGGGGAGGGGCGTCACGCCGAAGTCACGTGAGATACAGGTGCACGAAGAATGAGAGCGTAAGATCATACTGATTAGTTTGTTGCCCTGGCGCCTTTCGCGAACGCTTCAGCAAACTTACGGCGATTCTTTGGGTTCCTTAACCAGCGGGTCACGGTTATCAATAGCCTGTAACCACCGAAAATCGTTCGGCTTTCACCTACCCTACCCAGCTATATACTGTCTCTCGAAACGCCTTTTTTAACGGCAAAGAGCGAGGGTCCACGTTTCGTTCTCTTTCGGTTTTCCCCTTTCAGCTCGTTCCCCACCGTTTATTGTGGAGGCCTTTTCCATTGTTGACACGTGAGGTCTCCAGTAAGAGGAGCGGGGTTGGGAACAATAGGGGATAGGTCCCAACCGACGGGGGTGATGGGCACTTTTCGGCTGTGTTCTTACAAAAGAAAGCAGTCGGTCTTTCACTCTCGCCGTCCCGTCACATACAAGTTGGCTGGTTGGTTCCTCAGCGACCTGGCGAAGCCCACTTGGGGTTTCAACCACGAACGGGTATGTACAGTCATGTTAGAACGTGTCTCGTCTTTCTCCTCTCTCCGCGTCATTTGGCGTCAAAACGAAGACTGGCTGGAACCACTGTTCGCAGCCTAACCTCAGGTCACACTTGGCGTACGCTATTCCAGCACTGATGTCAGGTGAGACGTGAGGCATCCACACGCACAGTTAGATCTCTAAACCTGCAGTCCAATCTCGATTGATTAAAGTCCGCGAGCTTTTGCGAAACTATAATTAGCCCAGCAATTTGTTGCCTTGAGCTAGTTAAGTTTTCCGCAGCTAAAAACAGTGCGAAAGGCAACGAATGAGTGTTACGAGCAGAACACACAAGCGCCCATGCCAAATGCTTTCCTTCGCACTGTTTCACGTATATACAGTCGAACCCGGATATATCGAATCTGACGGGGATCACGAAAAAGTTCTATATACAGGTAATTCGATAAATGAAAGATTTTGTATATAAAAAATATGATCAAGGGAATTTTACAACTGTTCGATATACACAATAGTTCGTTATATGCGGGATCGGCTGTAGCAGGGACTCCCGCTTCTTCCACCTTTCTGTTTCTTAAATTCAGATTGCGACCTTTGTAAAACTGCATCGAATGTTTTGACACTTCTGCTGCTTCGTCACTATCTGCCCTTCCATCTGTCTGCGCACCTTTACAGTAGAAGCCTGGATACGGTCCGAAACGAGAGACAACTTAGCCGCGAGCTCGTTGCTCCTGGCTGCTCGAGCATCTCTCGGGAGCAGCGCTCGCTCGTTCGCCACTTCGGGGACGACGACGACGACGTTTCGGCATCTGCGACATGTCTGGCTGTGGCCGGGGGGCGAATGTTTCCGACCTGCTTAACGACTGCCGCCTTCGCCCAGAGGGAGCGAGAGCAACTGCGGAGGGCTCTCTTCTGTACTCTGCCGCTCTGCGGGCTCGTTGGTCTCTTTTCTTTTCTCGCTGTTTTGCTGCTTTGCCACATTCGCGCGAGAAAGGGAAATTGTAAGAGAGAGGCTTCTTCCTTCGCCGTGGGTGCGCGCATCTCTTCTTCTTCCTACTCTCAGAGACCCGCACGACTGAATGACTAATACCCCCCCTGGCTTGGCTGGGGGCTCGCGAGCAATAAGAAACGAGGGACCGCCGCAGCGCAGCGCTTCTTCCGAAACATGGGTTTGCGCTCCCCTTTCCTAGACTGGCCAGCTGGTTTTGGGGGGACCTCGGAGAGGAGGTAGGGTGTTGCTGGTAGGCCTTTCCTTTTTAATCTCTATCTTCACTTTCTTCGTCTTCTTCTTCTTCCTATTCTACCAACCGCGTGCCTGGAAGGTTCCTTGTGCGTACCTTTTTTGTTTGTTTACGTGGATTCATCTGGTCCACGCTGCGTAGAAGATTGGGGTGAAAAAGCAAAGGTCTTGTCGTGTTCGTTAAAAAACGAACGAGCTGCATGCCTACCAGGCGAGGGGCTGGCGCGCATACGCGCTGCACACACACCCTTTTGACAGTGGAGGACACCACCGCTGCACTTTCTTCTCGTTGTGGAACAGATAGGGAGGAAATTAATGCCTCCTGCGAACCCGACAGACAGAGCTAAGAAAGCTGTGGTGCTGTCGTTTACTTCAAGGTCTGCTATCGCGGTTAACATGTCGCCATTAATGTACATCGGTCACTGGTCCCTGTTAGTTATCGCATCTCTGCTTGATTTGGTTAAGCGATGGGAGTGTCTTTCGCCAAATTGTTTCTGCGGTACAACTCTCGAGAGCCCAGAGACCCCGCGGTACGCACCGTTCTCTCGAGCTGCATTCACAGGGGTCATATTTTAGTAAATGGGTTCTTGGGCAACTCCCCGTAAGATTGTTCGGCTGCAGAGTCTGCGGTGTCGTTCTGGCATCGTCGTGTAATCTGCCGAAGAGTGCAGAACACTGCGGTGTCTGCTTTCCAATCAGCTTCGCGTCGCCCGTTGCGTTGTTACGCGCAGCACTCGGTTTCGTACCCCTGTGCGAATCATAGACGAGAAGCTTACTACTAGTAACGACAGACGCGATAACGACATCCGCGTTGAGTGCCTTAGGAAATCGTTCACGCCGGACATTCGATAATGGTTTTCCTGTGTTTTCGCCTGCCATCTTACTGTGATGATGTAAAAACGTGTTTTTATGCGTGACGTAACGCTTCAGATTGTGTGCCTATTGCTTGCGGAAAAGTTCAGCAATTGTTCAGATTGTGAGATTGCAATTATCGCGATTTCGTTTTATGTACATTTTATATACGTTTTATGTCTCACGCAGCGATCTTACAGATCCGCATGGAACATTACGATGGCGCGAGTACACTTTGTGAAACGCTGTTAATAAGATTACTGTTCTTCAGCCTAGTTTCTAAAAAAAGAAATAAAAAATAAGTAAATTGAATTCCGCAACAGGAGCTAACAAGTTTAGATCTACCCTTTTTGTACTTCAATAACATTTGCTGGCAGGCTAGTTGGTGCTGCATAGTTCATAGGTAAAAAAAAAAAACAGCACAAACAAAACGAAACATAAGGAAGACACGGGACAGAGTGCTGTCCCGTGTCTTCAGCACTCTGTTCCCGTGTCTTCCTTGTGTTTCGTTTCGTTTGTGCTGTTTTTTTTTTACCTATGAACCCTTTTTGTACATTGTCTTTACTGTGGCTCCTTCGCCTACAAGCCGTGTGAGGACAGAGTCCAACGTCTTTTTAATGCCACTGGGCTTCCCGCACGTTCTCAGAAATACTGAAACCCGAAAAACAAGTGATGCAAGTTATCTATATAGCAGAGGTAAGGTGAATTCCGCGCTTGCGATATTACAACCACATACTTTGAAAACCTCGGTCTCAGAATTCAAGGTATGTGCGCACAAGACGCTCCAGATACCGCGTTGCGGATTACGGGAAATTCCCCCTCGTGCGTGCGTTGCCAACCAATTTCAGATTTCCGCGCCGCACAACCGCGGTTTGCCGCAGTAGGCGCAACGCGGTTTTATTCTGAAATATCCGTTTGTGATTTCAATCGCGGCCGAACCGAATAGAGTTCCAGTTTCAGCCGTCGTCCTTTTCTTGCACACACGTATGAACTACATTGGAGTCCGCTGTATAAAATGGAACAAGTGATTGCAGAGCGCTTCTGTGCGATCCTTTTTTTTTTTTTTTTTTTGCCTTTGGCTGACCCGGCTTTGAAGCAGAAGACTCGTAGTCGGTGGCACTGGCAATCGTGTATACACGTTTGCCAGCAAGTAGTTGCACATAAAGGGCCCGAAATGTGAGTCGTGCATTGGAGTGTTCTTTTTAGCAGTACGAGTGTTTTAACAGGGCCTGTTTACGGTATGGTATGTACGGAAATTCCGCACCACCTTGGTTGTCATGCAGCCTTTTTCTTTTTCAAAACGTTTTAGCCAACGAGTTGCTCATTGCGTGCGGTAACGCGATGAGATAGTTACAGCGGCTAGTACAGTTCTTACAGTTTAAATGAAAACGACGTACAGGCAACGACGGTACGGTATTTCCGTGCTTACTGTACGGTAAACCAGCACTGCTAAAACAGCCCTATTGGTCACACTCTAAACAATACGAGAAATACGCATAAGTATAGACGTTTTCAACGTACAGAAGGATAACCTATTTTCTGGACTGTTGCACGGGCGTACGAAAGCTGACGTCACAGCCTCGGCAGTGCATTTTTGTTGGGGTAACGCATATTAACAACAGCCCAAAGCGGATTAATGGCGGCGCCCAGGGAGCCTTCGTTGACAAGGTGCACGCACGCTGGTTCGAATTGGCCTCCATTACACGCTGCATTCCGGAGCGATTTCGCCGCTTATGCGACAACGTTCTTATATATCGGCCGAGAAAAACAGGACGACGACGACGACGTCTTATCGTAACGTTGCTCGCGCGTTTCGGCACGGCTGACTCAGACGCTAGCGACGCACCTCTGCGACCGGCGGCGGAAGCTTCTTTCATTCGACCTTGAGTAAGCAGATGAAGTGAATGAAGCTAAGGAGGCTGCAAAGTCGCCACACCATTCACGCGACAACACACGCCGCAGGCTCTGCCATAGCACGTTCGAATAAAAGCGACGGGAATCGTGTCCTCAGATCTCAGATGATGTCACCGGCGGTCGCGCTGTCTTCCCCGCTTTTCGTTTCTTTCCTGCGTGGAACGACACATTCTTTCATCGTTAATCCCCTCGAAATTTGGCGACCTCACTCCTCCGTGGCCTCGACGACGTAAGGTGTATCTCGTATATGCGTCTGTTTGTGTGGCCTATTTTTTTGTTTCTTTACTCCCGCTTTTCTCGTTATGACCGAGAAAATGTTCTCGCACTGGGAGTCGTGGAAGTGACGTGTACAGTATTCCAGCGCTCGAGCATTGCCCGGTGCAATGGCGGGGATTTTAAGGCACGCGCCTCTTGTATAGAGCTAAAGTGACCTCGAGTTTGTGCTTTCTGTGCCGTGACGGGGTAATTTTTCAGTGCTGGTGTCACTTCTTGCGCGCGTCGTTATTTAATGTTTGTTTCCTGCTCCGAGCGCTCTCTACTAAAGCAGCGAGTGAGGTGTATACAGTTGGGAGGTAAGAAAAAAAAAAACGGTAATAAAGCTCTACGGAAAAGAATATTCTCGCCTATCCGTCATTTAGCGACCTGGTTATGCTTTTTTATTTCCTTTAAAATCACTCGCTACATTTCTGCCTTCCCCTCGCGCATGGGTCTTATGTGTTGTTCTCTTCTATGCGGGTCTGTTTGAGAGATCTTTCAGCACGCCGGGGTCGTTTAACGAGGTTCAAAAGTAGGCCGACGAGTTACGCGCGCTAGCCGTATGCGGTGTGGCCCCCGCGGCCCCGTTGGCGGGTTTGTCGGTTTTTGAGCGGGAAAGTCTTTAGCGCCGGTTTTTCGCACCTGCGCTCACCGCCCAGCCCTCCTTCAACGCGCGCACACACGCGGGGCACGCGTTCTCTCCCCGTTTCCTTGCCGTCCTCCTGGCGATGCTTAGAGTTATTGGAGAGCGGCTCATTGTTGGGGCGCTTTTCACAACCCAGCTGGCCCCGTTTTATTGTACAAATACATTTTCCTTTTCTTCATCTGGCCTACGGAAAGCCGGTACCGGTCATATTGCGGTTACAGCCTTGTCGGCAAGCGGGCAGCGGTATGATATGGTCAGCAGAGTCTGATACATGGACTATACTGCGTGGACACAAGTTTAAATGTACAGACGGGTCCACTTCTAAAGGGAACACTTGCGTGCAGGGCACGTCCAGATTTTGCTCTCTTCTAAAATCATGGTAGCTCAGATTTCCATAAGGACTACTGGTGATTGACCATTCTGACTCAGTTTTAAAAGACTAGCGCCGTGCGCTGAACAATGCTTCCACATCCACTTGCAGTTAGGGCACCAGCGATAAGAAAGGTGCTCATTCCAGTGTCCTTTTTAACACCGGACTGTACTTTACGTTTGCTGTTCCTGTGACACAGTCAACTTTAGCTACGTACACGGACTTCGTGGCATTGTGTTCTTGTGTGATACTTCTTTCTGCCTATTTTCGGTGAAGCTCGATGACCCGCAGCTATGCAGGTGCACGAAGCTTGACGCTGTGTAGCTCCGAATACGGACACGTTCACGTGTGTAGCATTAGCACCAACCCGACGTTGGCCACAACTCCATAGGGCGTCTTGCCATATTAACGTACACTCCTTTGACTAATTCAGTCCTCGATTGACTGACTAACTGATTGATTGATTTGAGTCCTTTGACTGATTTGCCAGGTATATGACTCTCCTTAAAGAGACACGTGATCTCTTTTTGGATATCATTATACTCTCATAGGAGAGTCGTGGGACCCAGAAAGAGAGTTACCGTGTCTCTTTAAAGAGTCATATATATACGTGGCGTGCCAAGACTCGCGCAGAGTGACACGCACTCTTTTTTTGTGTGTGTGTGTACCACCGTTACTTGAGCGAAAGAGGAGGCTTTCCTTCGAACGACATGCATACTCGCTTCGAATGACGATATGCCGTCGCAAAAGGCTACGATTGGAACCCACGGGCACTCTTATAATCCATGGGTGGTCGTCAGGTATGCATGCAGCGATCTATACAAGCTTGTGGCTGTCTGCGGAGGACGAAGTTCGCATATCTTTAGGACGATTTCCACATCGTTACTTTCTTTCCAATCCCTTATTTATGGCCCCCAACTCCTTCAGAATGCGGGTCGTCTTCCGCTCCACGCTGTCTGGCCGAGTTTGTATACCACCCCTCCGTTCTCATGGCCCGGTTCAGTGTCCGCGGCGATGCGCATCGGGCGGGCGTGGTTGATGCAGTATTTTACTGTCGCGCCACGATAAGTCAGCCACGCCCTTTCGTGTACATCTCTCTCTCTCCCGGGTACTGGCTTTCATTCGTGAATGTCTCTCCACCGGCTGGCGTCATGTAAATACAACCTGCTTTCGTTTTTTTTGTGAGCTTTCCGCGAGAACTACCCAAATTTCACCTAAACAAAGTGTATTCGTGCCTTCAACAGCGTGCTTTCGCAAATATATCGGTGTAACTCTCCGCTGACAGCGTGCTAACTTGGGCTGGTTAACTTACGCACTTGTGCGAAGGCAGCACCGGCTTCTGGGCAAGACGGGACGACGAACACGGGCGCCGATTAGCATTATTTGTAGTGAAAAGTCGCGCCCATCGCCGACTGCACGATAGCAGGAGACAGTTGAAATCGCATTAAATGCATGACAAGCTCCTTTAAGTGGCATTACTTGAATGCAATTCGTCATACCTGTGCTTGCGTATGAAGGACTTTGTTGTTGTACTTGAATGTTATTGCTATATATACCCACCGACCGCTTGGTGATGACCGGATATATGTGGCATTTCACTATGCACTGCGAATAAAAATTATAGCTACTACACTGATCGCTTCTATCTGCCGTCTGCTCCAGTCCGTTTCAAATGTGCTCTATCTTCGCCTGAAGTTTCCGTACTTTTGTATTTGCTACTGCCGCCGACATAGGTCACATTACGTGGCAGTCACTCTAGATTCCGCCCACTTATGACGCTCCGTTGGCTATTTACTCAACCCATTTGAGTCACATGCTCACGCCAGCCAGCGCTCAGCCACTAAGGGAGGCGTAATGTTTCAATATCGCTGTGCATGGACGGACGCAGAATTGCGCCTTAACAAGAGCAGGCACGCTCGCGATGCCAATTTGCTGCAGAGTCGTTCGCCCGATTTCGCTCTACCGTACGCTTGCACAATACATCTCGACGCCTTCGCGCAAACGTGCACTTGTTACCTCATCTTCCCCGACGTGACGTAACATCAGTGTGACACTTAGACCCGGTCGTTGCGCTTACCAACACTCATTCATCCTTGATTGGAGTGGTCCACAGCGCTGAGTGCAGTGACACCTGTGATGCGAGGGTCCGAGCAAAAGAAAAGGCTTTCGTGCAAGTGACCTTTATCTTATGATGAAAGGTTGTAACCATGGCCTACTACATTATTTCTTTTCTTCGCCCGAGCAGTTACTCCAGCAGGATATGACTTAACCTTAGGCGCCTTCGTTAACTATATAATTTGTACGGGAACGAGGTGTCAAGACCGCTAACTTAATGAATGGATGCGTTGGAGTACTGTAAGAATTCTGCTGCGGAATTGCAATAAGATTGGATTGAACGGAAATCGAGCTTGCGCTACCATGTAGACCAGGCTGCGTTTACATGCATCTTATCGAGTGGATTCACAGTAGCCTCAACGAAGGCTTGCGTAGCCTGTCCCGTTAGCGTTCATACATGAATCAGTTTAGCTCAAGACAACTCAACCCGACGTCACCTCGTTCATGTAAAGTATGCATTCAAGACTGTGCCAGGCCAATCCAGTGGACACGAACTCTTAGCGTCCCGTTTCCTCGGTTTATGGTATAGCTATGTGCCTTGGCTTCAGTACATGGTGATCGTACTGTTTTTCTATTATGGTGTACGCGCATGCGCAAGTAAACTGGCGCATGCATGCCAACTCCCGATTTTCCCGGAGACTCCTGGATTTTGAGCAATCATCCTCATTTTACGGGCCATGGCCGTAAATATCGCGAAAGACAGCCGTAATTCACATCGAAAAAAAAATAAATAAAAAGAAATACAGGCCAGCGGTTCTAAAATTTTCTAGCCTTGTTCTATCGCGCGCGAAATACTTTTCAAGTCACTTTCGCCGCAATACACCGATGTCATGCGAAAAAGTGTACTGAGTTTGGGAAGGGGCTATTAGCTGTCACGGGACGCAGCACATATACTGTTCATTTACACGCGTTCACGTGCCATATAATTACGTCTATACTAGTATGATCGCCGACGTTTAAAAAGCGTTCATTGAGCTGTCTATGACGTCGCTGAGGCCCCGAGAAATAATAAATAAAAACGTATACCAGTTTTATCTTTTCGCATTCCTCCCATCTGCCCCGATTTACGAATCTCCCGAATTTCGAGGTCGACGGGTTGGCAGGTATGCTGGTGCCTTGTAAGCGTACGTTCGCACCGTTTAGTGTTGCATTTTGTGCGCGCGCACGTCGTATAACGCTATACGCACGACCGCCAGAAAGTAGTGCTGTCCTCGCCTCTCCGCGATGCCATACATGAAGGCAGCCGCGAGAACATGCGTGGGTGCATTGCTCAGTGCAAGACGCCTACGCGATGCAAGCCTCGTGTTTTCACCGAGAGATACGCACAACCGCGCTATCGAGTGACCTCAGTTTAATCCTGGTTGTTTGCGCTCGCCTGTGGCCCGCGCGCTCGTTAAAATGCGGGGCGACGCCTTACTCGAAGATTCCCGTGCCAAGAAATACATCTGTGGCATAATCCTGCACGCCAGCAAGCTTTCATTCATTCATCCAGGCGTATATATATATATTCGACCGAAGCACATGTTCCTTGGCTTCTATGTTTGTTGTTGTCTTGCATCTCCTTTCCATTTGTACATTTTCGTTTGCTGTAGCTTTCGTTTTTGATGTTATCCGCATACGTGGTCGATCTCTGCACGCAAGTCGATCGCTTATTGGTTGTTGAGTCGGGAAGGCGTCGATGTGACGTCACGTCTCGAGTTTCTTCAATTTATCCGCTGTCCGGATCTTTCATATGTTGCTGTTTGCGCGCCCACACTGCAAACGTTACGCAGTGCTTTCCGTAAGTTGCGTAATTCAAAGAACGCGCATACGTCACGGGCCGCGTTCCTGTCCCTGGCGGTTTGCTTTCTGAAAAAACAGCAATATATATATATATATATTTTTCACTTTGCATTGACTCTAAGCTTTCCAACATCTTTCGTGACATTTTCTCAGACAACGCAGACTGATCGCGGAGGCCACGAACGCATTATCCACGACCTGAAGAAAAACGTATAAGGCAAAGAGCGTACATACACTTTGCGCGAACTTTTCACATAGCGCGTTATCTTCTGTCACGTGGGTAATAGTCCATTACTCCGTGCTGTTCTATCATGTGGTCACCGGTGTAAATATGCAGGCTTCAGCAACGCCGTTTCAGGCCGACCTTTCGGCACATAAATGCGCAATAGTATAGCCCTCAAGAAGAGCCTACTTATATTCCTTGCGTGGCCTTAACCATGCTCTTGTTTACGTTAAGCAATGCATACGTCTCTATGCCCGCAACGCTCGTCCGCCAGAGGCCAGTTCTTCATGGTCTTACGCTGTTACGTATGGTTCCTTTGCAGTCGCCGATTATATTGAGGCCTCCTGCATTTCCCCTCTTTCTCTTCGTTTTATCGCCTTATCATCGATAAAATGGGAGTGCTGAAAGCCTCGTAAGACGCATAAGAGACGCATAAGTGGACCCTCGACTTACGGTCCGCTTACGGGCAAGCACGAGAGAACAAAAGTAAAGCAGATTGCCAGCTTTCCGCAAGATATCGGACGGCGCCGACAGAGCTATGCACACGGGCGCGTTCGCCTGTGAACTTGCCGCTCGCTGTATAGCTGCGGCTTCGCAGCACTGCCCCACGATGCAGCCTCTCATCCGATTGAGTGTGGACGTCTCGAGTATATCTAGCACGACTTTCGTTTTGCCAAGCCGCTGATATCGGCAGCTGGACCAATGAAACAGCGGCAAGAGTAGGAGGAGGACGGCGAGAAGGAAGAGGCTTTTCGACGGCCACCATATAGGAGCTGTATACTTACTGACGGGGCCGAGCGAAGAAGAATAAAAGACGGGGACCACCGCCCGAATATCTCTCGCCAACATCTCGCTTCGGCGCCGGATACTTTCATTTGTCTACATAGGCGGGCAACGCACGCACGCGCGATCGGAACGAGGGCCCCGAGTTCCTGAACGTTGCTGGCGGCGCAAGGTCTCCTAAAAAGCAGCGGCCGGAGGAGGCCGAATTCCTGTTTCGGAAGATGCATAAAAGAAAGCTACGCAAAGAGAATCAGGGGTCAGTCCCTGCTGTTTCTCTCTCTTCCTCACTTTTTTGCTCCTTGGTATCCCATACTGTGGTGAGGCACCCGCGCGTGCTAGGCGTGTGGACGGACGTTGAAGACAAAAGAAAAATGACAAAATGTTGCCATGGTTGCTGTTGATGAGAGAGGAGTTTAGATGCAGAGAGGGAGAGAGAGAGAGAGCCCCTACTGGGGAGAACAATAAAGACGGCATTCACCCAAGACGAGAGCTGAGACAGGTACTGAGGGGCGGTGCAGTAACGTGTCACGCACACCTGCCCCGCTTCAGAAAAAATGTACTTGGAGAAGGAACTCGCGAAGACGAGGCGTAGAAGTGTGTAGAAAGCGCCGCCTCTCTCGTGAGATCCGCGAGAAACCGACTAACCAACTTGTTTGTTTTGATTCTTGCGGGGGTGTTTCTTCTTGAGGAAGGCCCCTGGAAGAACAGTGCTTCTTAATACTGGAGGTATAGGCACGTGGCTGCTGCTGCTGCTGCTGCTGCTGCCGCGTACAACGGCGCCAGCAAACCAGCCACAGCACCACCACCTCCTGGGCGTTGTTTCGTTTCCCCACACGTCGTCGATGTGCCGGCGCGTCCTTGGACAAGGTCGAGAGGCCGAGCCGGTCCTTCTCCCTCGGGATGCGAGCACCCCCTCCTCGTCTCTGCGACGGGCCGTTCCTCCCCCGCCGTGCGTCGATCATGCGAGACCGCCAAAGGTGGAGGGAGAGGGCTGCAGGGGGAGGGCGACGCTCTTCGGCTTCCTTCCTTGTTTGCTTATTTCTTACGCGTTTCTTGTTCCTCATGGAGAGGTGACGGCGCTGTTGCAGTGGTGCTGTGCTTTCGCGTCTGGCGAGAGACCAGGGGCGCCGTGCCTTGCTTGCTTGCTGGCTTGCCCGCTGACTGATGGAGGAGGGTCGCGGTGCGAGCAGGCTGCGCCCAAACACTCGGTGGTAATTACGTGCAGCGCTACGCAAGATTCACCTGCTGCAGCTCACGTCTGAACCGGGGCGCTCCTATGTAGCTGTGGGTGTTAATTTCTTCGCGTGATTTGAGGTAAACGCCCTCGCCAAGAAAGCTTCCTTGAAGCGAAAGATGGGCGGTTAAAGGGGGGCGTAAGTTTGGTGTTGGTGAAACATCTTACCGGGATGAAGGAGGTGTTTTGCTTTGTCGTTCTTTCCGCGGCGAGACAAAAGGTTTGAGGAACGTAGCACCTGCTGTATCATTAAAGATGTCGATCAGGTAGAATGAGCTCAACTATCAGTCTGCAGTCAGCACTCCCACGAGAGAAAGAATCTGCCTCCTCGCAGTACGAGCAACATATTCACATTTCCATTGGACTGCACCGAACTAGCAAGACGGAGTCGATAGCTGCCATCACGTGCCACGCGCGCGAAGTCTTCTTCACGTGCTCTCGTCCATCGACGCGTCGGTCTGTCAGTCGGGCAGCTGTTTGCTTACACACTCGACGAAGCGAATCGTGAAATAAAAGCTGGTATGCCTTCTCCGGCAGTGTGTTCGCTGCGAGTTCATCTTCTCAGCCGCCCGCTGCCCTCTCTTTATGATGGCAAGCGATGATGGAGGCTGTCTCGGTGCTTGGCTTATACCTCCGTAGGGTTCGTGGATCCACTGACGAAACCCGCTGTTCAGACCCCATGCCTTCGCGTCGTTAAAAGCGTGGAAGAGCCTGACCGTGTTACGCTCGCGACCGCCGCCGATCATGGGGTGTCGACAGTCCTGGAATCTGTTCGTGCCGCGTATACCATGCATGCTGCATACGTATGGGAGGGAGGAGTGTGAGAGGTAGGCTGTGGAGAGGCTAGTTGAATGCGATGCCGTACACGCAGCACGAATTCCTTCGAAGGTATTCGCATTTTTCGTGAGTGAACTTTAGAAACTCGAACCTCAAAATTAGGGCACCATTGGCATGGAACACCAGTTGTACAAGGAGGAGTTTAGACACGCACAGTCACACAGTGGCGGGCCTTCTAAATCTTCATATAATACGTAAACAGTAAGTGACTATAGTTCCTGGAGTGTAGCGTGCACTTCACAACTGAGCATGGACATTGAGATCTAGATATGAACGTGAAATATTTTCAACATCTCTACCCACTATAGCAATCGGCGCCTCAGTGCTCAGAGCTATAGCAATCGTGCAGTTAACATAAACCTGTAGCGCTTGGCGTAGCATGCATTTGACATTCTCCCGCAAGCAAAAGTACGAATGTACTAACCTCTGCGTTTTTGGTGAAACATGGATTCGAAAGAGGTAGTCTTCACTAATTGTAGAAAGCCTAAGAAGTTACACATCCGGCTTTCGCTGAACGCCTTGAAGAAACTGTTGCTGAAGTGCGAGCTTGTTTAGTTGCATAAACACCAAGAGCTATAAAAAATTCGGCAGATCCCACGTACCGTGGTAGTCGACCTTATGCGAAGCATGCGGCGGGTAGGTGACTGTGGCGTAACTTTGTTTACTAAGCGACTCGTTACAAAATGACGCTAAAGATTTGTATAAATTTTATACGCACAGATATACATGCTGGAGGTACACATATGTGTTACATAACCAGTTGTTTAGCGTGTATCCACACGACGGACTTATCCGCGGAAATCCCGTCCGCGGACGATCGTTCCGCCGCCCGTCCGGCTGGAAAGCACATCCAGACGACGGACGAAGCGAGTAGACGGACGCGCCGCGGCAAAAAAACATGGCGGCACTGTCTGAAGCGAGAGCTGCCCGCTTCGAATCTTTAAGCTCTTCGTCGCGCATTGCGTGGGCTGTTAGTCCCAAACTGACGATTGTGTTGGCTTTAGGTTTGTGTCCTCAAGCTTCGCCGGCAACGTATTCATGACAATTCGGTACTGTTTCCAAGCGCCGTACTCGTTTTCTGAGAGCTGTAGGCTTAGCGAGTACCTCTATTGGCAGAACATGAGCTCGGTGATCTGCCATAGCTACCAAATCTCAGAGGTCATAATAATGTGCAAATGCTTGCTTGTTCTTTTTTTCTCTAGATGGCGCGAGCAGTCTGAAAGTCGAAAACACATTCATCGCTAGCAAAAGTATTGAAGGTTTTTACGATTCCGTCTATGGCGCAGAGTTTCTTTTAAGTTGAAGATGGAGTTCGAAAGAAAGCGACGATTAGCTGCAATGGCTGTTGCATTACCAGAATTAGACGGTGAAGCGCTCTTCTTTCCTGCAAAAAGATCTTGTTGGCAAAAGGACTACAAGCATCTGGGTATACAACACGAACTGTACGGTGAGCTTTTGGTTACACCGAAGAATACAGGAGGCTGCTGCGAGTGTCAAGAGAGCAGTTTGTTCAGTTGCTGTCGCTCGTGGGACCTCGCATAGAACGACAGGACCCCGTGATGCGGCGAGCCATATCAGCGGAAACAAGGCTGCAGGTCGCGCTACGGTACCTTGCTTCGGGCAAGTGTTGCACGTCTGTGCATTTCTACTCGAAACATAGCTCCTATTTGTTGCATCCGAGACTGTCCAGTTTAACCTACGCGCAGACTTGGAGAGCCTCGCTTTTAGAGCAGCCATTACGTTGTGTGTTGGAAAACGCCTACAAGGTCTAAAATAGATATATATCTGGCAATAATAAAATAAATCTTCATCGGCTAAATTTACGAAACCATACGAGAAAAAGAGAAAGCAGCGCTTGTTGCTAGACCTATAATGGCACCCTCGGCTAAATCTGTTGTGGTATTCCGCGCGAATCCGAATGCGAAAAAGAGCTTGGCATTTTCCGTCCGCGACGTCCGCGGACGAGGCACGGATGGCACAAATCCGTGACGCGGGGTCACGTGATGCGCCGTCCGCGGCGGAAAAGACGGATTCGGTCCGTCGTGTGGATACACCCTTACGGTTGGGTAACGCTGCCAATGGCAACGTGGGTATTACCAACACCAGAAGCGGTAAGCTGATATATAGTGCTTATATATGTCCCGGGAACGCACGCACGTTTCACGAACCCGTGTGCATGTGTGCAAGAAGTTCTTGACAGTTCTTGAACAAGGGCATCATCACCGTGATCAGTGAGCACCAGCAGCTGGTCATGACTTGTTATAGGATCCGGTCGTGATCGTGGTGACGAGGGGTTCATGTCTAGGGAAGTATGTGGTATAGTAGAGCTGTTCGAATTCGTGGATGCCTCGGTCATTTTTTCGACAAATTATCTGTCGACAGAGCCGGCGAAATGCCGGAACCTGAAGCCAAACTTTCGCGTTGGTGAGGTATAGGCCGTCGAGACTGGTAGCCCTGGATAGTGCTACGTAGACCAACATCAGTGGATGATGGTTGTCGTAATAGTAGACTACCTGGGCGTACGTGGCCTACGTAGCCTAGTGTAGAAAGCGGCTGTCGATTAATCTGACATCATCCTCGTTCAGCAGGAGACCATCGCCCAGCCTCGTAAGAAATGAAGAGGACACTGCGCCGTTGTGGTGGACGAAGTGCACTTTACGGTGCGGCGATGTGGATATCATATGTAACTTTCGTTAATGTATTTCTCCGGGGTCGAGCAATGCTTCAGTATAGCTTGCTGAACGATAGAAATACAAACGTAATGTCAATTAGACTGCTATAAAAGTGGAGCCATCACTGGAACTACAGATGTTACTCTTATATGACGCCTGTATCGTAGGAGTGTACATATTGTAGGAGTATCATGTAGTGTTTATTGCTTTCTTGTAAAATTAGATAGCCAGCACCACAACCACAATTGACGTTGCACCGACATTACGCCTGCGTAGGCTGTTTTTGCAAACCAGTTTATAGACCTGGCGTGGCTCAGTGGTAGAATACCTGATTGCCACGCAGAATACTTGGGTTCGATTCCTCCTGGGATCCTAATTTTCATTTTTTCCATTCGTTGAGTCAAGGGTGCCGATGTTGGTTTTCCTTAACGCTCTAGCATTTAGGTTACCAATGTCTGTTCTCGCCGTTCCTGAGTAGACATAAACTGTCAATCACCTGTGGCGCATACCCGTACACCGCGGCCTGTGGTAAACGGGTATGTGCCACACGTGTCCAGTGGAAAGGGTTTGACGACGTACGCGACAGGATTTTAACGTTATTCATGTCCTGACCTGGCACTCATATTCGCCAAATGCTCTTACCCTCCCATGCAAATTTTGGTCTACACCAAGTTAAGGAGGCGATCATGAGAGCACCCAGACGTAGGCGGCTAGATAGATAGATAGATAGATAGATAGATAGATAGATAGATAGATAGATAGATAGATAGATAGATAGATAGATAGATAGATAGATAGATAGATAGATAGATACGTAGATAGAAACGCTCAAAGTGCCAGAGGTTCGCTAAGAAATGCTTCGCATTTAAATAAAGTAATAACACGCCATAGCTTATCAACGGCCATTCGCTGACGAAGCAGTTGAGTGTCTCGCTGCCGATCATATAAGTTAAGACAACGTCCTACTTCAGTTTTGCTTGAGTATAAAGATCTTTCAGTATAGGGTCTCCAGTATACGTCTAACAAGTCGCAGGCTGTCGCGCAGCTGCCACGCAGATGAGGCGCTGACACCCGTTTCCCTCATGCTCATCCGTTATCTCGGATGCTGTCCGACGCTCGAATTCTTCGCTTCGGACCCTTCGACTAGGCAGACCTCCCTTGCAATCCCTGTCCCGCCCGCAACTCAGCGAACCGCCATCGGAGGGGTGGCGTGGTGTCACTTTTCGCGTTTCGCTCAAGACCGGTTCACGGTGGCACGCGATGCTGATGGATTGCTCCGTGGCGCCCCCAATTTCGCTTGTTGTTATTTGCAGTCTTATCGTCGCACAAGGAGCACGCACGTATGCATCTGTTGCCTTGTGTTTTGGTCGCTGAAAGCAAGAGGCCCCACAGAAAGGCGACGCATAGGGTTTGCCAGCTGTAGATATGGTGTCTCGAATGGGTGACAGCCCTGGTGGCTTCCTATGTCTCTATTCGGGCGGGTTCTGCAGCTTGAGTCATGTCCCGATTGTGTCCATGTGGCCCCCTTTCTTACTGCCGGAAACACGCAGCTGTGTATGGCGCACCTTTGAATTCCAGACCACTTCTAAACCTTTAGATCAGCCTTCAGAGTACGTCAGTGTGCAAAAAAAAAAAAACTCTTCTTGGCAGCGCTCTTTGGTACACTACAGCTTATCCAGCTTGCGAAGTTTGTTGGCTATTCGTTTAACAACGAACGGAACAAAGTGCGGGAAGAAATTTCTCGCGATGCATCGAATGTACCAGTGGGATAAAGCTGTCCTCTCAGAAAGAAAAGAGGGCGCTCGGTTTTGGGGGATTGTCGACTATTGCGGGTCCAAGGCAGCACGGCTGGAAGTGGAGGGCTGTGGTATGACTATGTTTCACGGACGATCCACGAGAAACACAAAAGACGCCCCCAAGATTTATCCCACACGTTTTTTTTTCCCGTTACGTCACCTATACCGAATGCGGGAGGATATTTTGGAAAAGGCCCGTACAAGCAAGCTGACGCATCGTGTTACCACTTCGCGTGATCGCGTGGTTGAAACGCGTCGAGTAGTTACACTCGCGTTCACCGTTCCTCTTATTTCCTCCCCACTGCTCGGAAAGGATGTTTGCGGCAGCTGCGAAGGATAAAAGACAAGATTACCTTCTCTGCTTTTCGATGTCTATGCTTGAAGTCCACCTGGCACTTCTAACTGAATGCTATGTACCCGTCCTATCTCGCCCACAAATGTGATGCGTATTGTGTGCTGAAAACATTCTCAGTTGCTCTCTGTCATATGAGCGCGCCGTTGCACATAACTCTTTATAAAATACTGCCCATTTGTGAAGTGAATCTTGCACGAAATATTGTTGAATATCGCAGTTACATCGAACTGCACATTTGAACAATCTCGTGCAGGTTGTAAAAGATATTCTTTAACAATCCCACTCTTGCTTATGTTTATTTACACAATTATTGAGGAACTGAAGGGCTTTAATTGCTTGGGCTCACTCAGTGGAAGTGACTGAAGAACGGCGTCGATCAAAATTATTTGGCAAAAAGAGATGGATGGAATTGTTAAAGGATGGTCGCACATGCGTCAAAATTGTTGCAACCACTGACGCAAAGAAAAACTAAAGGATCATTAAGCGCGCGAAAAATGGTTTTCATATAAGAGGTTATAAGGGCCTCTCTGTGCTCAAGCCGCACGGCCGCTCCGCACGGTGCGGACAGCCTTCCGTTCCGCCCTGTGCAGGGCGTCGTGCGGCTTGAGCGTAAAGAGGCCCTAAGCAGGCAAGTCTCGTAGTTCGGTGCTAAAAGGAACTGAAGCGAACAAGGACGCGACATCCGATGCGCGACGCGTACAACACTTCAACCGCAAAGGAAGCGTATAATAAGACGCCTTCTTGTTCACGTGTGGTTCCGCGAGTGCCCATATACACTGGATAATTATACGGCCGCCACCGGATCTCGCATACACGCGCATCCTTTGAAGCCGCGCCAGAGAAGCGTTGAACGAAACGACTATATACTTAACTCCGTGGAGGCGTTTGCCTCGCAGCGACGTTACAGCGCTGTTTTACAGCACCTGCCGCCGACGCGAAAACGAGCGTTGTTGCTTCACGCCTATTCCGAGCACCGGTCTCTACCTTGGAAGCGGTTAACTTGCTTACCTATTCTATAAATCAACCTTTACTTCTCTTATTATCAATGCAAAAAGAAAGAAAGCGGCGATGCACGGTGCTCATTAAAGTGTCCCGAACGTTGCGTTTTAAAGGCTGGCAGCTGTAGAGTACTTTCTTTTACCCGTCTTTTCCTTCTTATTTGCTAAGTGGTATGAAAGTTGTCATGATTTACACACCAGAAGTTTCGATTTCTATTTGCTTTTAATCCCTTTAGTGTTATGTTGTGTGCAATTTGCATTTTCTCCAGTGGGCCCAATCTCTCCCTCCTTGGTGTGTGCAAGGCACTGCGGTCACAGAGAAAGAAAAAACAAAAAACAAAACAAAAACGAGAGTGTGCTGTGTTAGGGCATGATTGGAAGCAAAAGATTTCTTTTCCCAAACACTATGAATGCGCACGAATATGCGGATCAGGTTGATCCTGTTCGGTCTCGTTGAAAGAGTGGAATGCCATATAGCGCCACATCTCAGTGAAGTTAGTCGTCGTTTCTGTAGTCCGTGTGTCTAATCGCTTTTTACGACACGTCGTCATGATAAACCAGAAAACAAGAAACGTATGGCACGTAACTGAGCATTACCACTATGTTATAGAACTATTAACACGAGAAGCAATACGTCACTAACCATTTAACACTTCCTTGTGTTGGATCGAAACGCGTGAACGCGTCATCGACGTTGCCGGGATCCGATAGCGGTGGTCCAAAACGCATCTATATTTCCGCATGACGCTGTCGCTCGGCGACGCGTGGCATGGCCGCGTACTACTATGCACCTCGGCGTGTACAGCAGCGGGAGGCCTGTTAGCAGCGAAGGGCGCAAGGTCGCCGCGCTCTTTAACGCTGGGGGGATCTCGACAACGACGACTTCTTTCCCGCGCCTTGCAGTAAGCAGCGTGTGGCCGAGTCACGCTCTTGTTGCAACCCCCCCCCCTCCCCTCCCCCCCCTCCCCCCCCCCTTCGTAGCTTGGCGAGACGTTGTATGTACTACGTACAACACCGCTTGGCGCGTGCGCCTGCCGCAGCCGAGATGTGGACGTTCCTTTTGTGGGACGCGCCGCGTGGACGGGCTGGCAGCGTGCATGGTGTATCGCAACGAACGTTTCGTGTGTTGTTCGCGCTATGCGGCGCAGACCACATGCAAGCGGAGGAGGACCCCCCTCGGTGGCATTGATGGCGTGGTTGCCGCTTTTTGGGACGTGCGCGACCCACTTGCAAAGCGCGCACGGCACTGACGTCAGGTTCCTTCCTAATGGTCCTTCGTATTTGCATGTCTTCTATTCGATACCGCAACAAGAATAACACGGACGTATTGAGGGATAGCGTCAGAGTAGCTGTCAGTTAAAACGACGCGCGTGCGACTGCTTAAACTGAACACGGTAAAACGTGCTGCGCGAGCAAGCTAAATTTAAAAGTGGAATTGAACAACGGAATGTCTTTTTGGGAGGACACATATCGGATTAATCACGCATTTGCTCGACCTCTGTGCGCATAATCTCACGATCACGATGATTGTGTACAAACGAAGAAGATGGCACATGTCTCCACAACTACCAACTTCAGATGTTTGAGGGGGCGCTAAACCGTCTAATTATTGACTTCCCATAAGCTATAGCCTGTCTTGATCGCGCGGAACAGAGTGCGCCACTCCGCTGTGCTGGCTACCAACATAGCACGCTCCATTCACTTAGGCACCACGTGTCAGAGAAGAGCATTAAATTCAGCTTTCAGGCGGTACACGCGCCCGTGTGAGCTCTTATGCAACACTGACTGCACGTTTCGGCATACACGCGTACCCGTAAAGTATGTAATATATCACCAGAACAGCGCTTGTGCCGAGCCTATAGGCGTCGCCGCTCCTTGTTCCTGACCTCTTCGGGCAAGCTTATCCACATTCCTGTAACAAGTCTCCGTCGTTTATTGCGCGGTTTGAGTAAGGATCCGCCCACGTTTAGCTGCTGCATGCGTGTGCGCGAGGACATTTGCTTTGCGCCAGGCCTCGAATAGGGCAGCTCTCGCGTTGCAGTGCCACGGATTTAACAGCAGCGAGGCAAGCTCGGGCATTTGTCATCGCAGTCAAGCAGAACGGATACGCAACATTAATTCTGTGCAAATGAAGTCGGCATCGCAAGAGTGTAGCCTAGCTCCACGAAGATGACTGAGAGGGGCGCGCGCTTTGCGAAGGCGGCATTTGAATAGGCGGAGCACGAGGAATAAATGCCTTTGTAGACAGGTTTGGTGGTTGTGCCTGGGTATTGTGCCAAGAGGCGAGGCATTCGTTCGTTGGACCGTTTCAGAGGTCCAGATCGCGCCAGCCTTTCTTGCAATCATCCTCTCTCGGTACACCGAGACTGTTGTTTGTGTTTGATGCATATTTTCGTTCTGTAGATTGTACAAAAGTACAGTGTGGATAAGCTCGGCGCGTTCGCTTTGACTGTCGCTAAAGATATCCTTCAGAGGCCCCTAAATTTAACGCCCTCTAGGTTGAAAATTTGTTGTATAACGGAAGTTAAAATGAGTATGCCAGAGACATGGAGCCCCAAGGAATTTCCAGAAGGATGTCGTAATAGCAGAGCTGTAGTCGTTTAATGACATGTAGGTGATCGTGACGCCATACTCAACTCGATCCGCGTGCTCACATGAAATGTCTGAAAAGATGTTGGGAGTGGTTCGGCGCCCTTCCAAGAACGCCTGCGCCGTTGTTCTGTTCATGTCAGAATACAGAACACTTATACAGGCGCGTATACAAAACGTGTTACCTAATTTAACATATCAGCAGACCTATGTGTCACTCAGTTTGAGGCATCGCGTGGAACATTACTTTGAACGAGAGCGATCTTTACGTTTAGGGGACGCGTTTAGGGTCCCGGGTTTGTGCGCAAGCTGCTTAGGTCTTGCAGTAAAAAAGGAATACGCTCAAGCACACATTGGATTCTTGGGTACGCAAGCCATACCCTAAAGCTTTCCAGGATATTAAAGTGTTCCCGGAAGTGTCATTGGTCTATCCTGGCTCGAAAGCTCTGTTGGAAGTGTTTTCCTTTATATCGTGCATCAGCAGCTGGAGCAATCAGTGACATGGTGCCTCCGTTATACTCACCGACCCGATCCAAAGTGGTACGGCCTATCTGGCACAATTATCACGCTAATCAATCGACACTCCCCTGCCGTTACCCGTATGCTGGCCCATACACTTTCGCACGCCTTTCACGCGTCGGCGAAACACTTCCGGGAGAGCAAAGGCACGTCGCTCATTGCCACGGCTTCGACGTATACACGACGTTTCCTCCCGCGTCACACACAGTCCGCGCGCACTGCGTGTTTACGTTCTCGGCATATAATCGGTCCTCGCACAGCTCGACAACACCAGAGAGGCTCTAATTTCGGCACCAGTGTGTAAGCACACGTACGGGACCCAAAACGTCGACTCCCGCCCGCAGCAGCGACGCGCTGTCCTTTTTGGCTCATATATCATTCCCGCCATCAACGCTTCCACGCATATTGAAAGAGAGGACGCGTATACACGGCGGCAGGACTGGTCGTCGCGCGTTTATTTCGGGCGCCGTGTAATTGCGTTCTGGTTACGGTGTCCGCCTCATCGGTAATACAATCAGGGGCGTCGCGCGGTGTGTGCTCGTAGTAAGTCAGTATTAGCTTATCGCTTCAATCGTCCAGTCAGTTCCGTGATTGTCAGCGCTGCCTTCTTTCTTTTTCTGCAACGCACGAACGCCTCTGGCTGGAGAGCTACGCCCGGCTCGTTTTGTGCCGCGGATCGATCCAGGAAGCTAAAAATTCGGCACTGCTGCGGGCGTCAGGTCGTGAATATAGTTAAGCAAGAGTCCCTTTGTCCTTGCGTCTCCTGTTGCGATCGGTCAACGCCGTTCTTGGAAATGAGGTCGTTGCACTGCGAGGTAAAAATCGTTTATGCGCGGAGGAATTTTTTTACGCCCGTGTAAGAAAAGCAGGTTCTCTGAGTTGAACGACAAACGCTCGTCGACTGTCGACCGCTCTCATGCGCCTCGAGGAAGTAGGTGCTAAAGATAAGGTAGGCTATAGCTGGTAGTGCATCGCGTGGCTGTTTGCCTGTTTTTGATAAATATCTGTCCTCAGCCTGCCTGGTTCGTTCTCGCGTAGCGCCTGCGTCGCTTTGGGGCGTTGAACTCGATCGCTCAATCACGTACTTCTTTTTTTTTTTCAAACTTTATGATGATCAGTACTGTGTTTTTTGTAATTTTCAACACTCATGGCGCCTTATATAGCCCACACGAAAAGAAAATGAGTAACACGGAGCAGCTTCCAGTTTTACTACGTGGTCTCTTCAGCTGAATGTGATAGACCAGTCAACCAACCAACCAACCTACCTAGCTGTTACGTGTTTCTCTTTATTATATGCGTAAACTCTTCCTAATTGAGGTTTTTGAGTTTCCTTAGTTTTTCTTGCTAAAACCTCGAAACGATTGAGGAACGCCATTGTGTGGGACTCCGGTGTAATTTCGACCATCTGGGGTTGATCGACGTGTACCTAAAATCTGAGTACACAGGCGTTATTGCATTTCCCTTCCCATTGAAATGCGACCGCCATGGGATCGAATCGAACCCTCTTCTTCGAGCTTAGCAGCGCAACACGTTAGCTGCTAACCTACAGCGACGGGTGTAAGCGAGATTGAATTTATTGAGAAAGTGGGTGAGGAAGGAGAATATAGGGAAGCACACTGCCATCAAAATGGCGGCGCCGCTTCTTGCTAGCTTCTTGGCATCTCATACTTGTCCATGCATTTGGAAAGTACGCGCGCGCAACTAAGCGGGGACTACGAAATGACAAGGAAGGACACTGGCACTGCCACACTGCATCGACAAAATGGCTGATTGGGCGAGTTGGTGGTTCATGTTGCTCTTTAAATATGAGCCCGTAACCAAACAAGGGCTACGAAAAGGCGAGGACAAGCGCATGCGCTTGTCCTCAGTCAGTGTTAACGTTATGTAATGCAACGTGAAGTTTGCGTATAGCCCATCGCAGTGTACACCAACCTTGCGAGGCGTTCTGAAAATAGCTATAAACGTGCACGCGTTTTCTCCGTGCCACAGGTTTGAGGGTGCAGGTACCTGGCGTTTTGTTATTAAGGCCACGGAGAGAGAGAGAGAGAGTTGAGACGCACAGCGAATGACAACAACGGTGCATCAGAGTCAGGCGATGCACGAAATGGAAACGCGGGCGCGCGGAGAAAAGAACACGATCCGGCGCTTGTTTTCGCGATTTTCTCGTGTTTTTTTTTTTTCTTCTTTTCCCAAACGACTCACGTGGTGCGATGAATGATGCGCGAATCGTGTCTGACTCGAGCCGCCTTTTTCCTTCGCCACTATTTTTTTTTTCTTCCTTTTGCGGAATGCGATGATCCGTTGAGTCACGCTTTTCTTTCTTCGCGGCCCCTGTGCGGGCTTCTATGTAGTCTTCTATACACGAGAAAAGGAAGCAGCAAAGAAAGCAGGGGATTTTGCCGCGATGCCCAGAAATGGCTTCTTACTGCACCACCGCAGCTGATTTTTCGGTCGTGCAGAACCACTTAGACGAATGAAAAAAGAGCCCCTGTGGCGTTCAGCGCGCGCCCACATCTTGTAGAACGTGTATACACAACAGAAAAAGGAGGCCAGCGAGCATGGGAGACACGCGTGTACTTTCCCTAAATATAACGATTAGCACGCGTCCTGCTTGGCATTCATGGACGAGGTATATAAGCGCGCGTTTTTGTGTAGATTTTCTACACATGGGCGCGTACCGCCGCCATCCATGTTCGCATCTGACATGCCTCTGCTGTTGCTTGGATATCGAAAACCGTTGTTCGGGCGAGTGAAGAATGATCCCGGCTCCTTGTTGCTGTGGTCAGTTTTTCCTCGCGCTTTCACGCCTTCTTAGCACAGATCTCTGCTCGCCGTAGGCTGCTGTTTTCGTGCGCTTTGCTCGTTGGTCCATGTAGGTCGCTGGGAGCGAGCAGTCTTTTTGTACGTAATCGCGGATAGGCAACGTCAGAAAGGAACTGGCTCCCGCTTAGTGATTCGATGCCTCTTTGCAAGAGATACAATCTGAGAATCGGTTCGATTCCGCTTATAGGTGTGAAATGGGCCCTGCGCTGTTCAGCTGTTTCTTTTTCATGTCCTTGCGACCCAGTTAGAGCCTCCGTCCTCTGCGCGGCTGCCTGCCAACAGGTGTCCCTGAAACCAGGCCCTCCATAGGAGAGCTCCCCAGGGGTGTCTTGTAACAAGCACTTTATCGGCGTAGTTTTTTTTTAGTTATTCCAAGAGGTGCTAACCGCAGGCTACCATCTAAGTGGCGTTGAGGCTACCCCGGGCTTCAGTTTTGTATTCTTTGACAATGTGATCGCTGTGTATATCGTGTCAGGCGGGGTCACTTTCACATCTTGTGCTTATGGGCCGCCCGTGGTGTCTGCCCAGTGTGATTTGACGCCGGCATTGTCATTTCATGATGCCTGGTGAGAGCTAATAATCCTGTTAGCTTTGTTGTGCTGGGCTTTGTGGTCTTCCGCGCTCTCCTGCTGTGGCTGCCGCTCACGTTTTGGTCATCGGCGTTCCTAGAACCGTTACAAAGTGCGCCTAGGCAGTTCTTCAGAAACCATAGCGCAATAAAGAACACGGGAGAAAAAAGAGACAAGGACAAGCGCCTGGGCAGTGCAGTTTGCACGCGTTTTCTCTGCATGGGGAAAGCGTAAGGAAGCAGCGAAAGTGGTTATTGCTAACGAAAGAAAAATGGCACTTTTGGGGTGGGGGCAGAAAAGAATACAAGAGCCGGAAGACTTGGCCGGCAAAATACGAACTCTTTGCGAAAAAATAAAAGTAAAAAAGGCGCTTTCTTCTTGCCCTCTGCAGTGGTTTTCAGCGCGTTCGTAAAAATGACGCACGTGTTCTTTGTGGCGAGTTTCGATGAAGTCGACACCCTCTTTTGATGGGGACAATAGGCGGTTTACTTCCACTCTCGCTTTTCCTTTCCTTTCTTCTTTTCTTTGCTTCAGTTTTTTTGTTATGCGGTCACTGCGGTATTGGACGCAAGACCAGCGGTCGAGCAACAGAGGGGCGTATACGCTGGTCGCACACACATTTATCTCCGGTTTCATCTGTCAGGCCAGACAGTGCTACCGGCGGCGGTGGCATTCTGTGGAATTTCGAGCGTCTTATCGGCGCGTCGTCGTTCCTAGGACACTTTGGAGAGCTTTGGCTAGGCCTATGTCAAGGACATTGGGGCCAGAGGCAATCGTCGCGGATCGCTTGTCTTGTTTGAGGACGCAGACAGTCTCGCTACCGTGTCGGAGCAGCGGCACCATTGTGTAGCAGCAGGATGGCATAGGGAAGGTGAAATGATGCGCCTCTGTAGAGTATAAGTTGCAGCGGCAGACGAGGCAGGAACGACAGATACGAGAAAAGTTGTCTGTATCGTCTGCTCACCCGCACACTAAGCTTTCTTCGTGTTTAGTCTTGAACCGTGCGCTAACTGCATACCCCGCCCAAGTTCTCAGGGAATGCAGCTACAACCTGCGGTTCGCAGTGGGCGTCTTTGCAGTAAGCTGAGAGCACGGCCTTCAAGATCGGCCGTGGACGCGCACGTCACTCGATCTAGGGGGGGCATGCTGGAAAGGGGCAAGCAAGGGACGATTCTCTTCAATCCACATCACTATCTTGCCTCGAATACCAGCTGTGAACAAAGTCATTGATCGTACTGCACGGTCCTATTGGTGCGCCTAATCGCCCCCCTCTTTCCCTCTCTCCATTCTTCTGTCTTTGCCTGCGAGTTCGCGCATTTTGTACTTCTTTTTGCACTGCTTCAAGTGCTCCGCTTCTGCCGAACTTATATTTTCGCACGACTCGCGACAGGGCTTATACCCATTTTGAGGCGGCTCACTTCTGTTTTATACTTTTGCTAGCTGGCCGGTAAAACTTGAGGACCGTATACGGATTTTCCATGGCGAAAGTCGTGGCAGAGCTCTTCTGTGCCGTGTCGTTAAGCTTCATAATTGGCGTATCGGCCGAGTTAATGTACAAAAAATTTTTAAAAAGAAGACAGGCACATCACTCGAACTGTGCAGACTGATAACAGTGGTTAACGAAAAAAAAAATGAGGAAGGATCGTACTAAATGCTTTGGATATTGTAATGGTTTACACCGACGCAACTTTTCCGAGGAATGAACCTCAGGCGCACAGGCCGGAATGATGCTTCGCTCCTCAGGTTGGGTGTGCCCTTGGAACGCCAACATTCCACACGGCCCTCCAATGCCACGGCGAGTTATCGCCAACTGCTAAACACCGCATATACAAGACCACTCCGTTATCAGAGACTCGAGTGTGCAGGCCGACATCGCTATGGACGCCACGTCTGCCTGCTATCAAAGGCCACAAACACGAGCCGAACATGCCGGTCCCGCAATGCGGAAAGACAGACTAGACTTTTTTTTGCTTGCCTTCGTGGTGTGTGTGTATGCGTATACTGTTAAATGCTCGGCCTGCACAAGAACACTGCTGGCTGAATGATCGCAGTTATTCCTGAAGAAAGATGCCTTTTCTTTTATACAAACGTACTAAACGACGCCCCCTCGCTTTTGGTTAGGTTGCATTGCAATTTCGGACGCGTAACCAAAGAAGGATCGCGATCGTTAGTGGCACGTAAAGCTTTACGAGGGAACCTATAGTAGTCGTATGCACAAAACTTGCGGTCGAACAAGCGCTACATACTATAGTGCTTTATCTATGCATCAAGATGACATACATGCTGAAGATGTCATCTCTGCCGCATACTGCTTTGCCACAGTGGTGCAACACCATCATGGTTCTTAGAGTGCGTAAGCGTCTCTTTGATCGATCTCATCGCCATCTTCTCGCGAAGCTTTCAACGAAGTCATTGAACTGCAGTGGTCAAGTATATATCTATACGATGGTCATCTGTCCACGCGATGAAGTCATCTACTCTGCAGTTCCGAGGGGTCAGTTCTAAAGAAGGAACGAGACCAGACGGCCGGCGGTTGCGACAGAGTCTCGCCATGTTGCGTGATTGGTGCACTGCAGTGTATAGTTCTTCGCGCGTGTGTCTTCGAAGTTCGCAGTTGATCGAGAAGCGGGGAAGTATACGCGTTCCGCCCACACGGGGCGTGCGCAGTTGTAAGCTCTGTTCCTGCTAAAGCGGGCCGTGGGATCGCACGCTTGCTCGCGAGTGGGGAGGAAATTGCGTGCCTTGCGACGAATCCCAGTTCGGCTGGTTGTTACGTTGCAGCTTCATCGACACCTGGGGAATAGCCAAGGTGTTGTGGCTGATCTGCAGGTGCCGAATAGGCCCTCGTTGGCCCATGGCACGCGGGTGCATATCGATTCCGTTTCGTTGGCATAGAAGCGCTGCCGCTATAACATGGGGAAAGCCCTATGTAGATTTTGTCGGAGTGATTTCCCACCCCTGTGTAGGGTAGCAAACCGGTTACTAGTACTAAGTTAACCTCACTACTTTCTCTTTGTCGGAGGTAGCGTATATCGAATTTGTTGCGCCTCTCATATTCGCTGAATGAAGGAGTTTTCTATGCTTCTGTAAATAAGGGGAATCCCCAACTGTTCATATAAGGTAACATTAGATTAAAGGTATTAATACATTTAGGCTATGAAATTGTAATGGTTCAAATACCCGCACAGCGAGTGCATTGACTGGTTTTACCTCTATGCACATCGCTGGGTTTCAATGTATAAATGTATATTTTGAAGCGCAGCTTTAATTGCTCTGCGTTACAATCGCAGCGTATTATATAGATGTCGCAGCGTATTATATAGATGAAATAGGAAAATATTTTAGCCTAAAAATCTGTTGCCGCGGAGGAGCGAAGGGAATGTCGACAGACTGCGCGACGGAAGGAAACCCTCTCGAAAACTGAAACTTGAAATATGCATTGTCACTTCCGTCTACAAAATTACCATGTAACATGTTGCCTTTCGCCGGTGTCAGCACCCGACGTGGTGGCGTAGTGACATTGGCGTCCGTTCTGTGCATGGAATTTCGGGTTCGATTATGCCAGCCGTAGTGGTCGCCGGCTGAAAACGCTCGTATGCTTAAGTGTAGGTTCACGTTAACGTTGAAAACCGCCAGATGGTCAAAGCTATACTCCAGATCCCTACACTATATAGCGTCTCTCAGGCCCCAGCGTTTCTTTAGAACTACAAACCCCATGCATCAAGCCGCCGCAATGGCACAGTGGTTATACGGTGCTCCGCTGCAGGTTCGATCCCGGCCTCGGCGGTCACATTTCGATGGAGGGGATGCCCGTGTACTTAGATTTAAATGCACGTTAAAGAATCCCTAGGTGGTAGAAATTTCCGGAGCCCTCCATTACGGCGTGCCTCATAACCGTATGGTGGTTCTGGCGCGTAAAACTCCAGATATCATTATTATAACCCCATGCATTGATCTATATAGTTCGAGATAAGATGGTGTTGGTTGACTAAAAGCAACGGATAACTCTTGGAATAAGGATTAAAGATATCACGATTCGTCCAGCTCCATACAACATCTTTCGCAGAAGCAGATTGCCTTGATCTGACAAGGCAAATCATTTCCCCCACTCACGGACACAACACGTGCACGTCCTTCTCCAGCACGTGTCCGCTTGACCACACCGTGTAACACATGCTGTCAATCTCGTGCACTGTACCCACGTGACCGAGCAGGCCGACCAGACAATCCCACCGCTTCCTCTCTTCCACGCTTCCTGCGTGCTCGCCTCATGTGAACGCCGCTCCTGTTTCCCAGCTGCGTGCGAGACGGTTTGGCCTCCCGCGGGAGCATCGCGTCGCATTCGAGGCGGCTGGTGCCGCTTGCAACGGTTTCCTTATTTGATTCGGGCTTCCCGGAGACGACCGCACACGCCGATTTTCAGCTGCTGCTTCGCTACGGGCGCGCTGTCGTTTCCCATTGCATCTTCCTGGCTTTGGTGGCGGCAACACCCCCTCCCCCATCACACGAAAAGCGAGCGAGAATTCCTATCGACACTTCAGCATAATCATGTTGTGTTAGGGCGGATGTGAGAACACGTGTGCGGGTGTACCACACGTGACACCTCGGGCAACCCTGCCCCGTCGTGCGCCATTTTGGCGTTGTAGAGAGCGTGAGTATGTATTTGTGTTAGAGAGTGAGAGAAAGAACGACGGATATGACGGTGTTGTCAGGCCCTCCGGCGTGTGAGGTCGCGGCATCGCGAAGTGATATACACATACGTCAAAACACGCTTCCTCGCACAGAGAGACGCGGTTGGATTCCGCCGGGGAAGACGTGCGCGCCATCTGAACCTCTGCATGGAATAAGCAATACGAAGAGCAGAGCAGGTGCGTCTCGTTTCGGCGCGCAGGCCTCGCAAGAACGGCTTTATCAGGTAGAAAGATTATGTACAGTTCTAACGCGTCTCTCTCGCTTATCGCTCAACTGCTCTGTGCGAAGTGTTTTTCCACGCGAGTACCACTTAACCATTTGCTAGTGGCGAGTACCACTAACCATTTCCACATGGTGACTGATGTGCGAATATCTGTATATACTTAACGGTGATAAAGAAAAATGCCAGACAGCTGGTGAAGTTTGGCAAACCGGGTGCGCCTTTACTAGTGCAACGCGCTACTACTACTACTACGCGCTACTACAGTGCGTGCTACCTCGTGATTGAGCAGGCACGGCTGAGAATGCTTGAACACCTTATAAAGAATGCTTGAACACCTTATAATACCTTTTTCGGAAGCTAAGTTTCCAGGAAGATGGCAGCTCGCGTCGCCGCTGCATATCCCTTTGATGAGAGTGGCTCCAGTTTACGAATTACCACTTTCTCAAGATGAGTACATATAGCTACACAAAGTGCCAGGTCGGCGTGCCTCGGTTTTGGGACGTTAAACCCTAGATATTATTATTATTATTATTAGGTCGGCGTGCCTCTCTCCCCCATAGAAAAATCGATGGGTGGTGCGAGGTGGCACAGGGAATCGAGCCCAGTACCTTCCGTACTGGGGGCGGACGCTCTACCATTTCACCGTCGCTGCTGTTTAGCTTTCTTCCAGTGCAGGGATGCAAGCCAGAAGTGCATCTGGAACCTCCCTGCGTTTCCTTACTTCGTTCTCTTCTATTTCGACGTAGGACTGTCAGTTTACCCACACGCTGTTTATATTTTTGTCGTGTTATGCGCCTGCTTAGCAGAATAATGTTATGTTGCAGTGCCTAGTTTACACTCGTAAATCTGTACACAACACGAAAGTTCGGGATCAGGGCAGCTGGGCCGACAATGGTGTTGTATCCAACGTATCTTTAGGAGCAAGAGCATCGCGGTGGTCTCTTCCTCGTTCAGATCTTTGAAGATTCCTTTCGGATCGTTCACGTTACAGTATTCAGTTGAACTTGTGGCACTCTCGAAAGCGCATACCCTATTCTTTCCATCAAGAACTTCTCGTGGAGTCCCACGTATAAAACTTGCTCCTGCCGCTGCTTCATCCTTCCTTTTCTCATTCCGTGATCGGAGGTGTGTTGTCCCCGAAACGCTCCGCACATTCACAAAGGGGAGAAAGTGTGCGTGTGTGTGCCCGTTTCGTTTCAACAAGGGTGCACCGCCGGCGTGCGGGGGATATCCAGCCGGATGACATATACGCGTAACGCAGCAGTAATGCACAAATTGAGCGCGTCCACGCGCAGCCCTCGGCGCAGGGCGTCATTACGGATACAATGCGGCCCACTTTCACCTCCGGGGTATTATTATCTCCCCGGGACGAATGAGAGGCGCCTAGGAAAATTCCGTATTTTCTTTCGGATCCCTCGACCTCTATTCTTTCTTTCGTGTTTCAGAATGTAGCTACGTAATCACATACGAGGAGCTGCGGCTCCGGTATATTACGGTATAACCGGAGCAGGCAGCAGTGGCGCGAGCTGTCAATCTTCCATGTGGGGGGGCTCGCAACGGTCTCCTGGAAAACGGAAAAACCTAGGTGGTCTGATATGTGGCCAGTCTTATTATATGCTGTCCGGAGTCGGCGTATACAGCGATAGCAACTTTCGGGTCAGTGCATGAAGAGGAAGGTGACTGCCACAGAGTGGCGTTGCCGACTGTCTTGCAGATGGAGAAGGTAAGTGCTTTAGCGTCGTTTCCTGCTTGTGGGCCTCACTGTCCGTGGTTCGGAAGACGAATTTCTGGTGCTTTTCGGACAAGAGTGGCCCTTGCGCCGAACGGGAAGGAGCCACATGTTATTATCATCATCCGAGGTGAGTTTATAAGAGTGGAGCTGCATCTGGTTCGGCTTTATAGTGCTGAATTCCACAGCGATGCGCCGCTATTCCAAATGCCGTGTCAGCGCCGAGCCCGGTCGCTACCGCATGCGTCTTCATCAAGGGCGCTCGAGTCCTATATCATGTGCCTGCCCTGGCAAGGCTTATAGTGGTACAGGAACGGGCCACGCACCGTTTATTCAGGGCGGCAGGTGTATGGATTGCGTTATCATGCAGCGTGATGGCGTGATAACCGTTATGGAGCAGCTGCTGGGACAACGGCCTGCGGCGACGCCCCGAATTGTGGCTTGGAAATATACTTCGCAGTAGCTGCAACGAAAATGGAGTACATTATTAGTCACCGCAGTTGCGAAATCAGCTCTGGGCTCATGGTAAAATACTTGAACTGGGCGATTAGAGAGCGGAAAGAAGTGCGCTGGCTGGTGTCCCCTATGACAAGGAAACTATCACGCGCGAAACAACAATACAAGAACGAGGCACGCATTGTAACCAAAGCTAAATGCCTAATAAGCTCTTGTTTTTATTCAGCTGAGTTTATACATTTAACAGCTTTTTTTTTTTTTCATTCCATAAATGACGATTGTAAAGCGTTTAATTCACGTTCCAACAGATACGCGCTCAAAGCATAGCCGGAGTTGCGAGCAGCCTATAGGAACCTGCGCCATTGGAGAACTCGGTTTCCAACCGCTGACCTGCACCACGGCTGCTCATGAAATACAATAGAAAGCTAAGTAGCAGTTGCTAGAGTAAACGTTCGGCCGTAGTGCAATCTTAAGCACCTTACCTTATAAAGCCGGTCGTTTTACTGCATGGTTAACCTCCTTGTCTTTGCACTTTCCGTTTCGTTTTCGTCCTCCGTTTCAAAGAAGACATCCACGGAGAGAGAGCGAGAGTAATGTTTTAATGAAAATCTGGAGATGTTTGCCTGGCTATTCGCCTGCCATGCTACTCCAGGGTGATGATTATGATATATACACTGATAACCACACACACACATACATAGACTACACTGTTTACAGAGTTTCGGTCAGGCTTGTGGCCCGCAAGAAAGTCAGCAGCGCGTTCGTTGCGCGTAACACAATGACGTATGTAATGGTGTTGTGGTTAGACGAAGTTTCTGAAGATGTCGCTACGTAACCAGCGTCTGGCATCTAAAGGGGTTTACCGATAACCTGGTACCAACGTTGCCCGGTACCATGCAGACGACATTGAACATGCTATAGTGCCGGACTCCTTATAGACTTTCCTCTTTCGGAGTTGGTTACGTGGTCACATCCGGCCTCAGGTATTTTTCCTTTTCTGCTGCGAGTCTCTTCGAACCTTTAGCTTTAACGAGAGAAAGTGGCCACTGGGGCGGTGCGTGTGTGTGGGCCTGCTCGTTGTCTCGTCATCAGTTCCTTTGTCTCAGACCTCGGCCCGCACATGGCCGCCGGGGAGGTCTGCAGTGCGCCGGTGTGAGCTGTCTCTTCCGCACCCCTTTTTAGACCACCGACGCTCGCAACAGCTTCGAGCGCATCTCTCTCCCACTCTCGAGAACGGAAGCCTACTCGGTGTGCAGTCTTCGTTTAGAAGAAGAACCCATTTTGGGAACTGTGGCTGTGGATGCGGACGCCGTTGCACTGACTCATCTCGTCGTCTCTCTTCTTTCTCGGAATAATCGCTAGCGTATAGCACCGGTCCCGTGAGCGGAAGGCGACCGCACCGACGACGACGAAAAAGGAGACAATAGACGGTAGAGAATGGGCGATCAACAAGAAAAAGAAACGCAAGAAGATAGCGCTGGTGGTGACGAAGACCATACGTGGGCACGAAACGGCATTTGGGACTAAAGTAAAATCCAAAAGCCAATCCGGTGACGGTGTGTGTGTGGCCCCGCAGTCGGTCGTTCTTTCTTTTTTTTTTTCGCAGGTGCGAGTATATGAGAATCGGGGGGGGGGGGGGGTAGCGTAATTTTAACCAGTCGCCGCTTTGATGTTTTATGTAAACAAATTATTTGGCATTGCGGTTTTAAGTAATAGTGGCACGAGCAACGAGTCTCACTCTCGTTTCTCTTCCAGTCACTTCCGGTCGAGCACGTACTTCCGGTTTTCGTAGGTAAACTATCCATTCCATTCGCCCCCTGCCGTGGTCACATACTTCGGCGCTCTTCGTTCAGCCTTCCCAAGAAAGGCCTCCGTCTGTGCAGTCGGTAACTTCGAAATGAAGCCCCTTTCACGGATAATCTTAATGATGCACTTACGTGTGCGTTGGTGCGGAATCGTGGGCAGTTTCTGCAGGCCACGAAGAATAGCGCAATTTCGTTATTCCTTCGTCACGATTTCCTTATATAGGTCGAATCGTAATTACGGGTATATCGGGTAAAATAGCGTAAAAGAAGGCGCTATAGGCTGCCCTTGGATAAATGAACAATTCAACGACAATGGACGCGTTGCACGAAGTGGGCCATGAGACTGCGAACGAAGGGGGAAACGAAGCGGCATCGACGGCAATCACAGCGAACACCATCGGGCAGGGGCGTAGCCAGAAATTTTTTTCGGGGGGGGGGGGGGGGGTTCACCATACTTTATGTATGTTCGTGCGTGCGTTTGTATGTGTGCGTGCCTATATACGCAAGCAAAATTGAAAAATTTTGGGGGGGGGGGGGTTTGAACCCCCCAACCCCCCCCCCCCCCTTGGCTACGCGCCTGCCATCGGGCATCCTTTCTGGAGGCTCTTTTAGGTCGGAAGTGAATGAAGATTAGATATAAAAGCCATGGTGCGGCGTATATAGGACGACGTCGCGGGAAGCAGGCTATTCCGGCACGTCGCTTATTACGTGATACAGCTTAGCTGCGCCTTTTACGAGCATTTTGCTGCACTGAGTCTGCCATCCTTGACTTATGCACAAGAACAAACAAAAAAATAATAAAGCGAATTTTTCTAACCAGAACTGCTGTAGTTTGTGGTAGTGTAAATTTAATGGAACGAGGCAGGGGTTCAGTAGCTATAAATGCATTATCTTATTTGTTATAAAAGCGGATACTCTACATTAACATCCTCTCAATGCTGGTACTGAGCGAGCGAATGCGGTAAACCGTATGACCTTCACTCAAGTTATGCGCGTATTCTTTAAAAGCAAATAATGTTCTATTGTGTGTTCCATCTAGATTGTACTTCTGTATAATAATTTCTATGCCCTACTTTGGAACACTAAAGGTTATTTTTTCCCCTCTTTTTTGTTTTGCCGGGCGTTAGTTCAAAAATGTTTTTTGTGGATGCTGACCTGAAAACTGCTTCAGAAACTATATATATATATATATATATATATATATATATATATATATATATATATATATATATATATATATATATATATATATATATATATATATATATATTTCCTTCTGTACGAGAGGCGCACTATATTTCGACATTGTGGGTAATTCCACAGAAACCCTGGCCATGACCTCAATTCGTTTTATGACCGCGCAAGTATTCTCGTAATGTGTCACTTACCGTGGTTGCTCTGCGCAATCTTCGCAATTGCGATAGCGCCCGTGATTGACCTACTTTGTCACATGCCAGCGTTTGACGAAATACCGTTCAGATGTGTTCTCTGCAGCGTCGCCTGTATCATTCTCTAAACCAAATAAGCATTAAGAGCAGCTTTTCTTTCTCGATAACGCTGAGAGAGATAAGTACTTAAATTCCACGGAGATTCCGCAGTATACCGAGACGATAACGAGGTGTTGAAGCCTATGCTATGTCGAGCTCGCATGCGATAAGTGTTTGACACTAGGCGCGTCTGTTTGATGAGGAACTTTTGAAGGGGAAAACTGGTGCGAAGCGATATCAGATTTCACGCAGGCAGGACGGGAAAGTCCTCTAGACGGCTTTTGTTTTTTCGCGAATTTCAGTACTCCCGTCTAGATATAACAATGGTGCAACTGCGACATCACACTGTGTAGTACATCTTCATCATTGTGCTCAATCAAAACAAGTGCACTATGCCCCAATCTATCCCCCCCCCCCCTTCGACTACGTCTGATAGACTAAATAGCTCAAAATGTACGACACTAATACTTCGTTCCTGTGGCGTATTTCGAATGAATATTTTGTTTTAAGCGGGTGTGTCATTACAGAGATATTCTGAGGCGACTGAATTCGATTCCTTGAAGAAATGGCATTCCTGCACAGCGTTTCAGCTTCCGCCATTATTATGCAACGCACAAATACGCGCGTTTCCTGACTGCAGTAGTCAAAAGTTTTTGTTATTGAGTTGCAAGTACTAAGCATTAAAAGAAATGCTTTTGCGTGCGCGGTATCTGTTTCGCATGAACGTTATTAATACGTAACCCTTGCAAAATAAACATGAACATGACGTAATATAAACGTGACGTAACCCTACTCAAAATGAAGAAAGAGTTCGCGTCACAGCTTTCCCGACCAGAAACCAGAATGGTCTATGCACAAATCTTCGAGCGACGGCTGGTCCACCTGCCCGCTTCGTCGAGCAGTTGTTTGGCCGCACCACCTGGTGCGCGTGAGCGCCCAAATGGGCATCCTATACGTTACACGTTCCGAAGAAAACTTATACCCGCGAAGGAAACACGTCGTCAATTCAACCGACAAAACGGACAGCCCGGCCGCACGCGCCTGCGATCATGCCGCGTGACAGGACCATAAACTTTGCCGCCTCAGTGCACGCTCGGCATTATATATATGCGTTAGAGGCGTTTTTCTGTACACACACATAAGACCGCGCGGCGCCCTATCTTGGGCCGGTCCGTATAAACGCTGAAATGGCATTTCTCGTTTCCTCCCGGCAGCAGGGTTCGCCTTCAGCCGCGTGGGCCGCAAGACCTGCGTGGGCCCGCACAAGTACTCGCTGCCCCCAACGCCGATCTCGCTGTCCGATGAGCGTCCGAGCCTGGTCGAGTGGCCGCAGCGACTGGCCACGTTCGCCCAGCCGCTCAGACTGCCCGTGACGGACCTGCTGTCGTCGCGGGAGGCTTCGAGGAGCGTTGAGTGTCTCCAGGATAGACGAGTAAGTGCGCTGCATAAGTGCTGTAGTGTTTCTTTCTTTGTTGCGACATAGACTTGCCCATAAGGAGTAATACTTTGTGTGTACATGTGTATAAGATGTGTGTCGTAAGACCGGTGCTGTGTGAAGCGAAGCAGGGTGTGTGGAATCTGTTATCATGTATCCAGTGGTCATAGCTGGTCGTGTCACTGTAGCGAAGGCCGGTTTGCAGGAAGTGCATACTGTGGTTGACATTGAGAAACATGACATATTGCCGCCATGAAGGGAATTGGACACAGCAGTAATAGATAGATGCTTGTAGCAGACACCGAATGTTGAAAAAGCAGAAAAGTGACATTAGGAGAAAATGGGGTGAGAAAGGGGGGGGGGAATCAGCTTTATTGTGTGACCAGGCTTGAAGCCCAAAGCTGGGTGGCCGCCTCAGTCCAGGTAGCCATGGCTCGCTACAGCCGCCCACCAACACACAAGTGGGAGGCCCTGCTGTTGTTGGTTTCCAAGGTCATGCGTCAGCAGCAGGGCCTCCCACTGGTTTTCTAATTGTTCCTTTTCTGGTTCTGCTTCGTTCGGCCCCATAGTGGGGATGACGGTGGTACGTGCGAGTTATTCTTGCACCACAGCGCCATGTGGTGCAACTTTAAATGTGGTGAACTTTAAAAATAATGTTTATTAAAAGACATGAAAAATATCAGAAGAGAGATAAATTTCCTAACACAGTAATCGGCTTGAAGCTTCCATTTTCATGGATCCGCCGCCAAGTAGTGTGCGAAGGGTCGCGGTTTCAATTACCAATGTGGTCACATACAGAATCGGTATGAAATGTGAAAGCATTTGACTGTATTTAAGCTTAAGCGTAGGCTGCAGAAGGAATTAATTAATGTAGGAGGAAAAAGTTAGTTTGGTGTGTACGTTGGAGAACTTCTGCAGGAAATCAGCAGAAGTGTCTGCCCAGCTCTTTCAGATGCGTTTACACACTAATCACACTCAGAAAATTAGACTGTGAAGAATGAAAAAAAAAAAGAAACTTACATTGTGACACTGAAAACTTGAGATTATCGCAGACGCAGTGGTACTTTTTTTTTCAGCAGTTCTGCGGTTAATTGAACTAACATGACTTTGTTTCTGCAGGACGGCGGTTTTTACCAGGAGTGCACGCAGAATGCGACCCCACGCCAGCAGCGATCTCCGCACGAGCGCTCTTTGGGCCCTGTGGTCCGCAAGACGTCTTCCCGCATGTACCGCAGCCGTTCCACTTCAGCTCTGGTCATCGAAGCCTCGCTACACGACGCGGACGTGATGGACCACGATGAGCTGGACACTGCTGTGCTGGCTGTGGCCCATTCGGGTGGCCGATACAGTCGCGACTGCTTCGACGAGGCGGCAGTCATCGATGGGTAAGTGGGCTATATAGTTGAACAGGACATCAGCTTGGGTTAGTTGCTGGGATCTGTTAAACATCGTTTGGAAGGCGCATGTTAAGACATACAAAAAAAAGTGACACGGTACCTTATACATTGCGGTATTCCGAAGAACTGATTGGCAATAATATAGGTCCCTTATACATTTGCCTGAAGCGACTTATAGGCGAGACACCTTTTTCTTGTCACTCTGACTTCGCCCCCCCCCCCCCGCCCTCCTCGTCCCTGCGCAAGCCTATGCCAGGGACGATGGGTAATGGGAACAATGAACACACAATATCTCCAGTTAAATCCCCTTTAAAAAAATTGGCAAAGCTTGCGCTAAGCCGAGCATGGCATGAAACAGCTACACTGGACGAAATCTGAAGACCAATCTGTTTGCTTCTAGCCTGTTTCTAGGCCTTAGCTAGGTGATGCAGGTTGTTTCTAGGTTGCTTATAGGTCGTTGCGAGGCTTTAGCTAGGTGATGCTAGGTTGTTTCTACGTTGATTCTCAGCGCAGAGAGGTTCGAGATAAACCACAGACACTCGCAGACACGACACGGATGTCCAAACTCCAGAGACAGAACCTTGCGCTGAAATCCAACGTTCGCACCTCTCATACATCTACGGGCTGCTCATTCTAGTTGTAGCTAGGCAGAACTAGGTTGTATCTAGGTTGTCGGTAGAGTGGGCCGGTAGCTTGTCGAGTTTACTCTTTGGCTTGGCTCCTTTCCGCATACCCGTTTGATGACGATAGCCTTCTTCTTCAATTTTATTGGACCAGGGGTGAGTAGTGGGATTTACCCCATTTCTGTGGCGTATACCCGTTTATGATGATGATAGTTTCCTCGTGGGCCGCATGGCACATACCCGTAGGCCGCAGAAGTTACGGCTATAGCTTTAACAGCTTGGCTGTTAAAATGTATTTCCCAATGTGTTCACTGGAAAGGAACCGTGCACCCTAACTATAGTGCGTTCTCACATTTAAAGCGATGTTTCTGAATCTTTCTGAGTATGCACTTTGTTGTTAAGAAGCATGGGTTCAAAATTACGGAGTGTAAGAGGTATTGCCGACATTTCTACATTCTTTCTTATAAAATTTTCATGCCGCTCTCCAAGAACTCCGAAATGTATTGTGTGAACAGTGTCCCTCCTTCTCCTCAATAAACAACCCTGCGCACGCCTATGGTTATATGCATAAACCTTTCCTCTTCACAGGGTGTCTGGCTGCAAGGACCTTCCTTGCTCCGAGGAGGCTGGAAGTACCAGCAGTGGTAGCAGCACGACCAGTGGTGGTGGTCCGCCCACCCCGCCGCTCGAGGAAGACGTCGGCGCTCACGGTGCCGGCGACACGGCCAGTCTGGCGAGCTCCACGCAGCACCGCTCGGACGAGTCCGGCTACGAGAGCGACGGCACCAAGAACGGCGGGGAAGACAGCCCCAACGAAGAAGCGCTCGCTACGGCCACTGCAGCCGCCGCTGGTACTGCACCGGCGCCGCACTACCAGCAGCATGCACAGAGGTACGCTGCCCGTTACACTTCACCGCCATACGTTTTTATTTGAAGTGCGAAGCACTTTAGGTGTCCATGCTGTCGTTTCATGTCGTCGCTTGGCGTCGCGCTCTAAGTACTAAAATATGTCAAAAGAGGGCGCTACACGTCAAGTCAATACCAAAATATGTCAAGAGAGAGCACCACTGCATCACAAATGAAGGTTTTCATTACCGCAAACCCAACTCCCCCACACCCACCCCGGCTACGCCTGTGGTTGCTGTTTCTGTTAATGGCTCACAACTACTTCGAGAATCGGCCACGAATCAGCCCTCCCTACCGCTTTCCTCTTTGTCCATTGTATATATATATATGTGCTTATGTGGTTATGTTTCTGTATCGAATAATGACGCCTTTGTCGAAAGTATTTGAAAGTTATTTATCGAAGAACACATGATCGGTCGAGCGCATCCTGTACACGGTCACGTGAGGTGTAGCAACACGCGAGGACAATTTGTTTTCTTCATACAGGCGAATGACTCAGGCCAACGGGACCGTGCAGTCTCCACGCATCGTCGGCACCGAGCCCGCGAGTCACCCCTTGAAAACTGACGTCACATCCACGACCCCCCGCTCAGCGTCGGCGGCGGCGGCGACCACCGCGACCACAACGACGCCGTCCACGGCACCGTCTCAGCGCCGCGCATCGTCCCAGGAAGGCTCCAACGTACAGCGAATCGCAGCCGCGCTTCTGCACAGAATCTCCCTACAGTCTCCAAGTTCTGCATTCAAGGACTCCAGGCAGGACAAGTCCAGGTGAGACAGTCTGCCGGTGGTGCAGGGGTAAATGTGTGCAGTGCATCCAGTGATCATAATAGCATAATAATATATATTAGATCATAATATAGATCAGGGAGCTCTCTATTGTGGCATCTTATGGCGCCTGTCATAACATGTCAGGCTCTGCGATATTAAACAAGTGCACGTGTGCTTGCTTCGATGAGCCAGCACAAGCTTCACATTTTGGAGAGGTAGCAACGATAGCTGTAAAATAGTAACTCTGCATTCATCTTCCATCAGTGACCTAACTAGTTTATGTTATAGTTTAAATAATATTCTTGCATGGCGCAGTTAGTTGCCAGGGAATGACGATAAGCCAGTTAAAAGTGTATTACTACGAATGACACATAAGAAATCACCATTTATTTTATGTACAAGTTAGATTCATCACCCATACATGAACTTAATAGCTAATAGAGGAGTCACCCATAACAACACGCTATCATGGAACAATCACAATAAATAACACTTACGCCTCAGTCTTGAAAATAGTATTCCTTTGGAGGCATGAACTTTATAGAAAGCCTCTTCCAATGTAAAACTGCTATGCTGCCTCTCACTAATTATAGCCCAAGCTGGAATATGCATACATAGCTTGGGATCCGTACACAAAAACTCTCATGAATAGTCTTCCCAGCTTGGACCACCTGTCTGCAGTATTAAATAAATAAATAAATAAATAAATAAATAAATAAATAAATAAATAAATAAATAAATAAATAAATAAATAAATAAATAAATAAATAAGTTGCGCAGTAGCGACTGGGAGTCACGCGAGCGCTGTTGTGTGTAAGCACCATTTTTCACTTTTTCCTAATTCCGTATTGACGTGATAAAATGGCAACACTTTGTGTTATTAGGGAGGAGTTCTCTACATTGCAGCATTCCCATGGTTTCTTTTTTATCGCAGGCTTGAGTCTTCGAAGCAGGACCACAACGTAACGCCGTACGACTGCAAGAGCCTGCGCTGCAAGACGCAATCCCTGTTCTCCGTCCTCCGGTGGGGTGACAACTCGCAGAACGCAACCACGCCAAACAATAGCAGTAATACCAGTAGCAGCAGCTGTGGCAGCCGAGAAGCCCCCGAGTCCAGCCCACGCTCAGAAAGGTCCACGCCTACAAACACCGGCAGCTCCAAGCTGGAGCAGTTTCGGGCCTGGACACTAGACCGCAAGCTGCTGCGCAACCGCTGGAAGAAGTCTTCGTCGACGTCCTCAGAAGGTCGCAGCTGTACATCGTTCGAGTCACCCGTACTGTCCAGGGCGGGCTCGCAAGAACCGCCGTCGCACGACGTAGTGGACAATGCTCACTTGCAGGCGACGGCGCTCAAGAGCGCATCGTCGTGGACTAGCGTGTGCGTTGGCAACAACGATGTAGCGAAGGACAGCGCCAAGGAATGCCGGCTGGGTCGCGCGAGCCTCGGAGATCTGGGGTGCCGCAGTGTCGGGGATGTGTCTGGTGCCGGAGACCTGGGACCGCGCACGTCGAGCAGCAATGACCTGCGGCGGCGTCTGTGGCTAGAGGCGCATCTGGAAGGGGTTTCTACACGGCAGCATCGAGTGAGTGACGCTTCTGTGCGTAGCGCGCCCGACGGGGCGCGGGTGTTGGCTGTGCGCTTGGCTAAGGACTCGAGGGGAGAGCTGGGCGTGTACATCAAGGGCAAGTGCGCTCCCGACGGCACAGTGCTCGGCTACGTAGTCGCCGACTTGGAGCAGGACGGACCAGCAGCCAGGTGAGCAACCATAAACGGGACGGGCCGTAAGCTCATTTGGCGCGTGAGTGTGTGGCATGCCTAGTTTATGGACAGTCGAAGAGTCACAGCTAAGCATATTGATCGAAACACAAGCTGTAAGCCTGCCGTCTGTTTTGATGCAGCGTACTGCAGCTTGTGAAAGATTCGCTCGATTTTGGACGTGTGCGCCAATATGCGTGGCATTAGGACCACAGCTATGCATATTGATCGAAACACAAGCTGTAAGCCTGCCGTCTGTGTTGATGCAGCGTACTGCAGCTTGTGAAATGTTCACTCGATTTTGGACGCGTGCGCCAATACGCGTGGCATTAGGACCCCGCCCCGCTAATTGCGGACCATAGTATGTAGTATTTCGCAGTTCTTTGTCATGTTAACAGTCGTGTGTGCATAAAGACTGCAGTCACGGCTTATATCATTTACGTGCTCATAACCAAATACTGCTTACTGTACAGGAGCGGGCAGCTCCGTAAGGGCGACGAGCTCTTGGTCATCAACGGTCATCAGGTCCAAGGCGTGGAAATCGAGGAGGCACGTCAGCTCCTTGCCACACCAGACCAGGTGGTGCACCTGTTAGTTGCCCGTCAGGTAAGGCTTATTGATGGAAGCTTTTGTACAGATTGCTAGGAATTGTCAAAGCTATCGCCTCTGCGATCATTTTTCAATTTACTGACCAGGCCTATTGTCGAGCCGTCAACAGGAGGCTTGAGAAAACTATCGCTGCTCCGTAGCCCCAGATGCAGTTCATGTAGAATCGATGTCCATTGTTCTCCTGAGCATCGTGCTGAAATGTACCTGCAACGACGTGAATATGTGTCGTTCTCTTGATGTACGCTACGTAAAGGGAACCTTACCACGTCACGTGCAATCCGCGGTTGTGGCTCAACGGTTGTTGCACTTAGCCGGTCAGCACAAAGTCGTGGGTTCGATTCCTACCACGCAAATGAACACGGAGCCTTCCACTAGTGCCGCTTCCATAACTCGTCATCAGGTTAAAAAAAACAATTCAAATTTACGAATAAGACAATGTCGAGCCCCACAGTAATGCCTAAGTGATTGTGGCGTTGTAAATGTATCCCAGAACTATGCAATGTAAAAATGGTGCGGGTGGGAGGCGTTTCGCATTATTTCCCCATCTACTTGCCCTGGCTTAACGCTCAAACGCTCACTGAAAAGTACGGCTCGGAAAGCCTGGGGCAGTCGAACGATAGACATGAACGTTCCCGCTGGTTATGTCCCTCAGTAACAGCCGGAAAATTTTAAAACCTTAGACAAAGACAGGAGCACCAAGTTGCACTGACAGGACACAAACAGCCTTGCAAGGGACTCAGAGCTGTCTTCGCCAGGGGCGTAGCCAGGGGGGGGGGGGGAGGGTTCAACCCCCCCCCGAAATTTTCCTATTTTGCTTGCGTATATAGACACGCACACATACAAAGGCACGCACGAACATACATAAAGTATGGTTGAACCCCCCCCCCCCCCCCCCCCGAAAAAAATTTCTGGCTACGCCCCTGGTCTTCGCCTTTTGTTGAGGGAATGTGACGGAGCCGCCGCAGTAACTTGGTGTCTGACAACGCCAACGAATGCGAGCGGCCGGAAACACGACGCCATCCGAGCCTTGCAACATGCAACGTGGCTGCATTTACTTATTTGGCAATGGCCGCGCATGATCCCTGCGCATATGCGATGTACAATGCAGCACGGGGCCGCAGTGTCCACACGCTACATTGTACGGCAAAGCATGCATGAAAACATGCTTCGCCAATCGTCAGCTCGAGTAGCGCTGACGTTTCGGAGCGGTGAAAATAAACTAAAATAAAATGCAGTCAGCCAAGGTTTGAAGTCCTCCGGAATGAAGTTCATTACAGTCCAAAATTAGCTCGTATGAGATATATTATCCGAGAGCGTTGGGACAAATTTCATAGGTCGGCAGGCATAGTTCATGAGGTCGTGCTGTTGATCAGTCGACTGAAGTGTTCATTTGCATGTTGCAACCAATTGAGATGCACAGACTACAAGTCAATAAAATATGCTCGTCATATAAGTAAAACCTGGATACACTGAACTCGAAAAAGATACGAAATAGTTCGATATATCGATTGCACGAAACAAAGCATGTGCCATTTAAAGCTTAGGAAATAAGCGATTTGTTTCTCCAAGGCCGCGCCGAAGACACAAAAGCTGACCTGTTATCTTTAGTTATTTTAACACGAAAGTGTTTTATGCCGGGGTCCACCACGGCTCCACTGACGCATTTCCGTCACGGATATGACGTTGTAAAACATAAAGACTAACATATGGCAAAGAAAAAACTATAAGAAAAAGATCCGTCACCGGGAGTCGAACTTACGACTTCTCGATCGCCAGCGCGCAGCGCGAAACGACTCCGCCACAGACGACATGATCTCTGCTATGCTAATGGCGAGCTATTTATGTACACCATTTGCCGGTGGCGGTACTCAGAGATCGGCGGTACAGCGTGTTTTCGTTATCACTAGCGAGATGGCGCGAAGGGCTCGAAGAGCGCAGAGCCATGAAGAGCGCGCTTTAAAAGTCGTCCCCACGCGGATTAGCGCGCGCCTCGACAGGGCATGGTCGCTCGTGCGGGCGCTTATCTCGTGATCTCGGTGGTTTGTACGTCTTGCGCTCTGCCTGCAAGTTTTCCTTGAGAGCACGAAGGTTACCTCGCTCACTGCAGTGGCCGCTTTTGCGAAAGGAGCGCGCTGCTCACAGAAATAAGTTACAACTGTGACAGTTCGCGCTCATCCTGTGTATGTTCGTTCCGCGCGTCCTTTGTGCTTGAGCAGCGCATTGCAAGTTTCGAGCGGCTTGCTATTCTTCGCGTAACATTACAATTTGATGCTGTAGCATTCATTCCTTCGCACTTGGGGCGAAAAAATGCACAACAAACGCTCAACTACGTCTGTGAAGACACGTTTCACTTTCGTGTTATACCGATTCCTATGACAGAGGGATCAGCCATGTTTTTAGGGGCGAAGCTCCTCAGGGTGTGGGCCTGTCCCTCCTTTGTAGTATGTAGTATGTAGCCACGCATAGTGGGATGTATCCACTCCATGTGATAAAGATGACGATGACCACTGATGACCATGAAGAATAAGTGCGTTCCAGTATAGTGGAATATACCCACTACACGTGATAACGATGACGATGACGCTGATGACCATGAAGTATAAGCGCGTTCCATGACGATGGTGACTGATGACCATGAAGAATAAGCGCGTTCCAGTATAGTGGAATGTACCCACTACACGTGATAACGATGACGCTGATGACCATGAAGTATAAGCGTGTTGCAGACCACACATTCTCTTTCTGCCATGGATGAAAACAATCGTGAAGGCGCTCTCGCCCTCGAAAGGCAAAACGGCAACGCCGACAATAAACGTTCCCCTGAGCTTAACGTCATATATGAGGACCCCCGCGTTTGTGTGTCAGGTCTTTGTATGATGATCGAGTGGGCAAAATTTACGGGGATTGGTGGTTTACCAGATTACCTCCGGAGCTTCGCCCACTCATCATCATTCACTTCGTGGATATGGCGTGATTTTTTCATCTACGCCTTTTTATGGACCGTGCATGTTATACCGCCGGCCCTTTCGTGTACATATTAAGCATGGCGGTCCTCATCTCAAGTAAACGAACATTATCAGGTAGCCGGCTTCACTACACAGCAGTTAGTGCTCGCTGTTTTTTGTGTTTTGTCACAAGACACAACTGCATTGCAGTGAAGCGGTGGCAGTTTTCAATGCGTGCAGTACAGAGTTACAATTTCGCGCAGAATTTTCGAGGGGGTAATTAAGGTAGTCGATTAATTGTAATTGCAGGAGGAAGGTGAAGAAGATTACAGCGAAGTCCCGCTGGCATCGTCGCCCAACGGAACCTCCCGACTCGCCGAGCCCCACCGAGCTCCAGCCGAGCGGAGGGCCAGCATCTCCCACCCCGGCGCGGCCGCCAACTACAACACCATTCCAGAGGTCTCTGAAGAGGGCGAGAAAGAAAGTCAGGTACGCAACTGTGATCAAATAAGTCATATTTAACTGTACATCTATGATAAAAAAATTGTGAGCCATTCCACTATGTGTTGCTGGATGACCAGCGAAGCTGCTGAGCACACGACACAGAGCTGGTACAGAATTTAGAACTGTAGCTCATCATGCACCGTGCAACTGAATCCCTAATGTCTGTCCAAAAAGTACCTTTTGAACTTAGCGTACGTTGCTGTAAAGTTTGTCATTTGAGCAGCATGCGCTTTTTTGCCACATTATCCGTTCCGTGGCATGCGTCGTCTTGTCTGGCTTGCCGCATGCGCTTGGAGTTTCGTGCTCAATCTTAGTTGGTGTTTGCCGCCCGTGTGTCAAGGTTCTTCATTTTTAGTGGACCGGTGGGGAGTGGTGGAGTTTGCCTAATTTTTGTGGCACATACGTTTTTGTTGACGTACTGGAAAAAAATCGCGGAACCCTACAGTCATATACACCTTCGCCGTGATTTTAAATCGGGCAGCAGATTACACTTCATGCAGAAATCCCAAATATCGTTTTCGAGAAGGACATCGCGAAAAGGATGGCCCGCTTAAGTTTTGGCGTAGTCACGTGATTCGAACCCCGGCGTCGCATGGTTTGTACAGTCACGCTTTACCTCTGTAGGCACACGTTCATTTTTGCACCTTAATAGCCACAGGTGTCACGTAAACGCCGTTTTAGATATCGCCCGCGCCGTGGGTGCGCGGCGGAATTTCCATTTACCCCTCATCTTATGAGCTTAATCAATTATGTGTAGCGAAATTTCATTGATTCTACGAGGCCCGAAGCAACGTATATGAGGTATCGACATCGGTGACGTAACAAACTCCAACATATTTTTTTCTTTGCTCATCCTCGCAAAACCTTTCGCGATCACGCCCAAGGGTGGCTTCGCCTCCTAACAGCGTGCCATTCCGTGAAGTGAGCTGTATGTCAGCGCCAGCTTCGCAGTCACGTTGGCTGGCGACGACAATTGAGTCCGTAGTCTAAGCTGAAACTAAAGCTGCCCAAAGTAATCGAATGTGACAGGACGTCATTTACAATATACGGAAGATACCGCGACAGATTTATTTCGTTCTGATTTATCGTTACTACGAGGCAAATACGCAGCTAAGAAAAAAAAAAACGAAAAAAAAAAACGATGAGCCGCCGCCTAGTTGTCACAGCTACTGCTGATTATGTGATAAATTTGGACGTGATCGGCATCGCACTTCTTTGTTTACCTACCAGGACAATTTACATTGTCGCTTGAAGTAAGTAAACGTCGAACCTTGCAACCCTTAGGAAGCTTTTCGCATAAAGGAGTTTCAAATGCGCAAAGAAAAAAAAAAAGAAAACTCAAATACACCATGTCATGAAGGCGTTATCGTCTTCCCAGTTCTGAGGGTGAAAAAAGATGAATAGGGGGGGGCCTTCGATTCTTGTGTTAATCACGTACTTCCATCAATGAAAGTCCCAATAACCCAATGACCACTTTTTCGGACGTGCCAGGAAATTCGGATGCATTCGCGGACCCCGCCGTGTACATCATAGGACGTCCGAAATTTATGGCGCTGAAACCCTTCGGCGTTCGATTTTTCAGACATTTCGCCTCAGCTGCACGTTGCAAACGGCCTTATGCTACTATCGCCGTCATGTTTATTATCTCGATGCGTCGAACCAGCGTTATCACGCGCCTATCTGCTGACAGATGTAGGGGTTTTCAAAAGTTAGCTTTGCCGCAATGCACATGTGTTGCACGGCCAAGCTTACAGAGACTCGAGAGGAGTCATTGTAACGAGGTATAGTACATACACCGTCACACCCGAGACGCCAGTAAGTCTACTGACAGGCCCTCAAATATTTTTTCTACGTGGTGGGGGTCATATGAGCCCATGATTGCAGTAAAACGGCAGCCATTTTTTCTTTTTTTAGTCTTTTTTTTTTTTGCGGACAAAAACCTGGTCTTTCAAAACGATGTCGCAAACTTTAGGAGAGTCTGAAAAATCTGGCGGTGACCGTATGCCATTACGAAAGGACTACTATTGTATCAATGACAAACTAATTTAGTGTTGAATTCTTTTGTTACTTTGCCAATCGTGTTGCACAGTTGTATCCGGATAGGGATGCTGCTGTAAGAAAATATAGGCTCGTTATTCACGTGCAATGAACAGAACTGGTGCAAAATGAAAGGTGACATAAGTCTCTCTGAACCTAATTTGTCATGCCATGCTTGTAATAATTTACTAGCTTAACTTCTCTCACCACTTCACTGCACTCGGAGGATGCCAAGGATAAGGTGCTTAAAATTATGAAAAAACGATTTGCGCAGTTGGTGATTTCATCGGAATATTACTGGGAGTTGAAGGCACATCCACATTATGGTATGTTGGGGGGATTGTTGCTGAGCTCTCCCGTAAAATTTTCGGAAGCCTTTTCGAGAAGTAACTGAACGTTATCATGGCAGTGAGAGCCCACTGATAGTTCCAACAAAGCCGGAATAACACACTATACTAATGCCATCTGGATGGATGATACAGACTTCCCTGTCGTTGTGTTTAACCGTCACAGTGTTTTGGTGTTGTTCTGAGACAACCAACAAAATGTGCAGTCAGCAAACCTAATACCTTTTATGCACTGAAAATACACGTGTTGTGTTATTTCAGTGCTCATGAATCATTTCATTGCTGCAAAAAACGGGAGCATTGAGAACATAAGGTAATTGCATTCACATCTAGCAAAATATTACCCATGGTAGTTGAACAGCGTAATATGGGAGCAAGAACAAACTAATAAAGCCTTCATTTATCATATATCTAGATAACGTAAGCATTTCATGATAGCATTTTTCGTTTGATATGGTTTTCGATATCTCGAGTGATTTTTTGAGCACATAATGACACCCACACCATTATGCAGTCAGCTGCAGTGGCGGTTCCTGTTGATTGACGTCGCTTTATATTTTGCTCACATACTAACATTAGGGGTTCGTCTGATAAGAGTTTGAACGTATGCTTAAGTAAAGTTGGTTTTGAAACGTTGCCTTCTCTCTATATGTACTCTAGCTTGCCCCATGTTAGAAGAGCCAGGGTAAGGGCCAGTTGGTTGTTCATAGTGTAAACTTTATCGCGCTGACAGTAGACGAAATTACGTTGAAGGAAGGTCACGGGACAACACAAGCGCGTATTGTCCTTCTACGCGTGTTGTCCTTCTACGTGTCCTTCTACGTGTCCTTCTACGTAGCTTTCGTCTACTGTCAGCGCGATAAAGTTTACACTTGCCCCATGTGTTTGCTTTTCGTCCCCATGTTTTTTTCGTGGTGTTTACAATTAGTATGACTAACGGACTAGTCCAGTCAGCCACTTCACTGGGACATCTGCGTTTATTGTCTACAACCTAGCCGTGTTCCCTTAAGCCAGCTACACGCCCTTTTCCCTCCAACATCGCTGCCTTCTTGCCAACGTAGTTCTTTCCTTCCCAGTGTGTGACCATGGTTACTCCTTGTTTTGCAGGCAACACAGCAGTACAGCAGCGGTGTGCTGTGCACACTGCCTCGCCGGCCCCGTCACCGGGACACCGGCTCAGTGGGCAGCGCATCAGGCGTCTCGAGCAGCAGCGAACTGCTCACTGTCACTTTCGTGAAAGGCCCTGGCCGAGGCGCCCTGGGCTTCAGCGTTGTAGGTGGCCGTGACTCGCCTCGCGGGGCCTTGGGCATCTATGTTCGGCGCATCTTCCCCGGAGGCCAGGCTGAGGGTCTGCTCCGTGAGGGTGACCAGCTGCTTTCACTCAACGGCGAGCCTTTCGAGGGCCTTTCACACGCCGAAGCCATCGCCGCTTTCAAGCGCGTCCGCCAGGGCGAGCTTGTGCTCAGGGTGGCTCGTCGGCCCCCAAAGAAGTGAGTTCCTCTCATTTGCCTGAATCGTAAATTGGCACTGTTAACCTGATGCTGATTCACACTTGCCCATTCATATTTTCGTATGTCCTGTACCCGCTCATACTTACAAACACTAGTAGTACTTGTTGCTGGGATCGCTCGTGCATTCTTATTGCAATACAAAAAGGCACGTAACCACCATAGAAAGGAAACGAAACGTAAAAGCGAATCGCTGTTCATTCGCACTTGCTGCATCACTCGCACTCATGCTCATACCTACTCGCAATCACTGGTACTCAGATGCAAAGCAGAATCTCTCCTTTTTTTTTCAGTAATACCCACTCAAGCTCCATTGTACTCCCTTCAATTTAAAAAGCAATTTCTATCCACACCCCTCATTACCGATCAAAGCTGTCTCACTACTATGAAATGAGTGTAGAGCAAGTATTCATCATTCTGCCAACTTACGGCCTGAGTAGACTGTCGTCTTCATCTAGTAACGTTTTTACTCTGCATTTGTCATGTCCTACATTCTTTATGATGCCTTGTAAGTACAGGTGTAACATTCACAGATGAACATTTGATTGGCAGTTCATATCTTCTGCATCCTCATGTTACTTTGTAAGCACGGTAATCACATCTACAGTTCAACTTTCTTTGCTTACTTCACATCTGAACTACCACACAGAATAAGGGTGTTAGGAAGTGAAGTTAGGACATAATACTGCATGAAGATAATACATCTTGGCTAGGGCTTGGCAAATAAGTCATTTGTGAAATGTTAGTCGTAAACACATTTTTAATTATCTGTAATCCACCAATATACTATGTGACACACTGACAGTAATAACAGCAATCTTTACACTTAATCTGCAGAGGGAGAGTAATAGGAATTTTGTAGTTAAAGTTCACAACATGATGCATGCTAGTAATTAATAGAATACAGTAACAGTTGTAATCAACTGCCTATTTCACATACAATAGTTCAATATACCAACTGTTTCACAATATCTGAGCCGAAATTTAACAGACATTATGATGTACTGGTTATACATTTTCTTGTTAGCTATAATTTGACATGGTACACTTGTGGCACCATGTTGAGACAACCATGTGGCATGAATCAGCCACACATATAAGCATAACAACAAATGAGTGCATTAAATCCAAGAAGCAGTCAGTGCTAGACCCATTGAAAGTCTGCCCTAAAACTAAAGAACATTTGCAGCTGACAGTTGCTATATAGAGATGATTGCAATATGACATTGGTGGTAGGTGAATGTGATTCTATATATGTTATGTAAAGTTAATCATGAAGATATTGGTTTGCATGAATATGAGTGTGCTCTGGTCTTGCTGTGACCTGGTTGTGCTCAGTACAATAGTTCAATACACCGAAAAATCGTCTATGGTCTCTGGAGGAATGAAATCATGGGCAGAGAAAATACACTGTTTAGAAAATTAAAAAAAAAGACACCCATAAATTATTACAAAATATTGTATAATGTAGCTCTTGATTAAATATGACACTATTGCTGATTAAAAATACTATTACAGATGAGCCAGTACTGGTTCAAACCTGATGACTAGATAATTGTTATGAAATAGAAGTGGTGTTATCTTTTAGTTTTCATCAGCAGCACAAAACAAAAGAACCGCCCCAAAGCAATTATTGTGAGAACTTGTGTGACAAACCATTCAGTTTTAGTTTTATGGACACTGACCTAGTGCTATGTGCTAATATTACTAATTAACATATTTTAGTACAGTTTCTATATATGTTATGTGTGTTCTAATGTACTACACAGCTATTGCTTTTTACTACAGGCTACTTGATTTCTTTTTCTGCTTTGACATGATTAATAATGATACCTCAAACTTTTTTTTTACAGTTCACAAGTGTCCAAGTCCTGTTGTAACCTGGATAGCATGACATAGAGAAGACACAAGGTTTTTAGAGCATTAACCAGAGTCTCACAACATCTAGTCTGCCTGGACAGTTGCATCTGTGATACCATGTGTGAATGAGTACAGCCCTATTCATCATCTCCCAGCTTCAAGAAAGTTTTGTACAATAGCTTCCCATTATCAGTTTGTGTGCCTCACAATACCAGTGTGTGCTGCTGCTACTATTGTGCTTGCAAACTGATACTATATTAAAGTTAATTAGTTGCCACCCTGAAGTCATGTCATCTTCCTCTTTGTTGCATGGTTATAAACACAGCCATAACCCTCAACATTTCATTCACAATGGGCCACAAAACATTGACATTATTGAATTAATGTAGATTAGAGCAAATACAACTACCCTATTATAGACAGTTCTTAATGGTGGCATGCACAGCCTCCAGCATTTTTTATATCACTCGAGTGCCCACTGCACACAGTATTAGCTCCTTACAGCTGCGATAATCTGGGATACCGACAGTAGTATGTCCTGGTGCACAAAGGTGCGTCCTGCTGCACATACTTCTGCCAGTCTCGCAGAATATCGCCGCTGTAAGGAGATGATACTGCGTGCTGTGACGCTCGAGTGATATAGTTAAATATGCTGGAGGCTGTGCATGCCAGGAAAGCTCCCTTTGACCAGCAATAACCTTTTACTGTATATTTTTCGAATTTGCAAGGAGTTAGATATGTTAGAATAAAACATTTTTGCACTCGTTATCGTTGATACAACCTCAAGAATTTGTAAGGCAAGTTCCTTCACACTTGAGCGTTTTGAGGGACCACTTCTAGATCAATACACTTAAGCAATGTCCCATCATTTGCATGTCATAACAACAGAAGCTTAACTTGAAACCTAGAAAGGTTCAAAACTTGAGATTGTTAGTGTGGCTTCTTGCCATTTATATTGTAGTCTAGACACCATCACTCATGCCATCACTAAAATAGGGTTGAAAAACATGCAGCTACGTTTCTATGTACGATGATGACGATAAAAGCTTTTGCTGAAACCCCGTGCTGCCTCAAAGCACATTTTACACGTTACCAGCTCATAGATGGGCAAATAATCCTTGCCTTAATGTGCACAAGTATGGAATGTTGCAATTCGACAGTGACTTCCTGTTTCCTATTTTGACACACATGAGCATCCTCCACTAGACACCTCACCTCATTAAGACATGTACTGCTTTGTCAGACTTGAAAGTTCATAACGTCACAAAAGTTTGTTGGCTTTTCTATAGGTAAGAATAAGTTAAGTCACAGCTATGAAGGTGAAAAATTTCCAGTTTTGTTTCTTCGAATACGACATGGCTGATTTTGTAGATTTGAAGTAGCACATAGAAACAACAAATGATTTTAAAATATTTTGTAATTTGTGTGACTAAATGAAAAGATTTTAAAAAATCTGCAACGTCTGAGAAACTGCTTGTAGAATATATGGTGTATTTGAAAGAAATAATAAACTGAAACTGAATTGCAGCCAACCGTGCATTTGGTAAAACCCTAAAATCAAATATAGCTTTTCATCGTAAATGGGAAGGGATTAACACGGAAGATCCAAAACTTTGAAAGCTCACAAAAGATCCACTCTTTAACATCCTATTCAATTATTGAATCTGAAAATTTCCTTCACAATATTAAGCTTGTTGGCCCAGTTCTGCCGAAATTGACATCGTGAGGCAGTTCGTTCTGATGTGCAACAGATTGCACTGTTCAGGAACTCTCTTGTTTGAGAAGAGTCTTTATTGCACGGTAAGTGATCGGGATGCAACCTGGCTGACAGCCGACAACTTGGAGAGTTAAATCATGACTTCTGAAACCAAGGTGGTGACAACTGGTTGTAAGCGCAACTGAAGCACGACTGCTTGCAGGCACGCATTGAACGTACCGACAGAACACCGTAGTTTGGCGCTAGCACAGATATGTCCCTGATATACTATATGGCAACCAAATGTTCTGCTATGGCTATAAAATAATAGAACAGATCAATACATGTCAAACAATATACGAGTACGTACAGCAGGCCCGTAGCCAGAAATCTTTTTCGCGGGGGGGGGGGGGGGGCACTTGCTGAAAGCCTTGACTATTTGAGAGAGACGCCTATTTTCATTATTTTCGATAAAACACCATGTGTCATCAAAATTTCGGGGGTGGGGGGGGGGGCAGGCGCCCTTCCCCCTGGCTACGGGCCTGACGTATAGACACCTTTTAGGACAAACATATTACTAGGTTTATGTACTTATTACGAAAACCCGCAGTGTCATATAGGCATTATTGTAGTGGGAGGGGCATCGATAAGCAGCACAATTAGAAAAGTCCACGGGTTCTTGCTTCAAACATTGCTACGAGGCGAGTAGAAGAGTACGAAATATCAAACGCAATTATTAACGAGTTAGAATTTGGGAAAAAAGCAGATTACACTTGCAGTATTCAGGCACGCATGGCAATCAATACGCGCAGCTTTCAGAACAAAGTATAACTGTACTGTAATCGTTACTACAAAGTGCTCAAAGACCATCGGCACTAGGGGCATGTTATGAATAATCGGATAAATGGTATAGTACACGCGTACATCCAGGCTGTCGTGCGCCTACATGGAAATGTACACAGTGAACCGGTCGCACAGAAAGGCGACGTCTTCGGTCACACTCGCCGGCGTTCCGTGTTCACTGTGGGCCACATAACGCTGTTTTCCGTGCCATAAATGCGCCAGTAGTAGTCGTACACTTGGTGCCCCACCTTGCAGCGTTCTCGTTGAGCGTCATCGGAAAGTCCATCAGTAACGAACCTTCCGTGCAGGGAATCCACTGCTGCCCGCCAGACAAACTTTGTGCTTTTTTAGTGTGGCAAATAACGTTGCCGTGACAGATCATGTGTCTCTGCAGAATCTATTGGAATATATAAATACACGTCAGAATGGCTGATTGGGCGAGTTGGTGATTCACGATACTTGAAATACGAACTACACAGGGACACAAGACAGGGGCAAGTGCATACTACCAGCTGAAACTTTATTTGGAAATGAATGACATATATGTACCGACAGATAAATATTTCGTCAGATAAATGTTGCATTTAGCATTTAGCAAGGAGCATTTAGAGCTGATGTTGCCTTGTTCTGCGGCTTCACGGCAATAACATGAATACTGCGGTGAAGCCATGCAGCTGGAAAACTGTTCGAACTCTATGAAATGACTGCAACGACGACTGTAGCATGACGACGCGTATATATTGACTTACACGTAAACCGGGCGTATATGTGTGTGTGATGGCGTTAGCTTAATAACGAGTGTAACCACAATACTACTTATAACGACAATATTTTGCAGACTCTCTTCATGTCCCTTGAGAGCTCTCGCAAAAAAAAAGGAAATATTAAAAAGGCAGCTTGTTCGTCGTTACACCGCCGCCAAAATTTATACCAGACGGGTGTTTGATCTATGCACCACCAGATGGCGCCACATCCCGGGGTCTGTGTGCATGCATTTGTTTTATGTCTTTAATCAAGCCCAGGGCGCCGGTTCATGCCCGCCAGCAACAAAGGGTGAGGTCATCAATCCAATCCAATAACGTTTACGCTCGCAGAAACCAGGCATTCCGCAAAGTTTGCGGGTGAACGAAACTTCTTTAATGAATCTTTTATTGCACACTGTGATGCGAGAACTTATGTACATAAAAAATACCTAAGCGTGATTGTTTGCTTCAAGGCGAACACTCTTGTCTATATGGATTTAATAGTTGCCATAGTTGCCAGATGCACTCTTGCCAGATGCCATAGTTGCCAGATGCATTTTAAACTTGGAGTAGCGAAAACATCTTTTCTTTCGGTGCCGTTGAGTTCCAAATTACAGACGTAATTAGTCCAACTCGACAACTTATCATTTTAACAGAACTTCGACATAGAGCACTTTATACATCAGCAAGCACGCGTGCGGAAAAAAAAATGTAGACAAGTTATTGTTGTTACAACGAAACACAAACTTTTATTTAGTGAAATGCGGACACATACAACTATGTACATGAGACACAGGGTATAGAACAGCGGTATTATTACTGCGAGCACCCGCCCGAAGTCGAATGCGAGCCATCTTTATTTAATGACTTTCCACGACATAACGACATAACAACAGCGCTTCGTTGTGTCCACTGTATGAATTTGGCACCAAATCTTAATACAACGGGACTACACAAGTATGCTTAGAGCGTTAGACGATTTTCTTGCTTTCAGCAAAGACAGGTCGCTTATGTCGTGTTCCCGCACAAGACATGTTTACTTATGGTAATACCCGACAATGATGAGGTCATCGATCGCTGAGAGTCTCGTGGCCGACGCAAAAGTATGGAAACGGTATTGGACACCTTAGGAAAATAGCAGTCAAAAAATATCTTTGCTCAGACGTTCTACTTCCCTTTCGTAGTAGATTGCCAGATACCGCGCGCGTCAACAGACATACAGGATAAAAATAATGCAACATCATTTAGTGTCCCTATACTAGCAAGCTGTTCAGGATGTTAAGAAAGGTCCCTTAAAAGCCTAGCAGCAATTCCATTTTTTAAGAGAGTCAAAGCACACCGCAGTTATGCATAATTTAAGTCTACGTGGAGCGTATACTTCGTCGACCCTGCGCAATGTGGCTATCATGATTTTCAACGAAAGCACACGTAATAACGACGTGCGTTTTCGATAAAAATTTATTATCACAACATTTGTAGTTAAAGCGTGCTCACGCACTAATGTCAAGCTATGTGTCGTTTGCATAACGTTCGGTCGCCCGTCGATACACATCACGCTGTTTGTAAAGCTAGCAACGGCAAAACGAAATTGTGCGTGGACCTGCTTTTCACATGCATCAAACAAAAAGTGTTCAAGGAATATATCTACTATACTCAGTTCTATTTGTGCTTTTATCGAGACTGCTTAGAATAACGTGTAATGATTGCTTATTTCTTTCTAGATAGCCTATGCAAGCCCGAAACCGAGTCCACTGAAGACAATTAGGAATATGTCACAACGTGTATTGCTGGTCTTGGTCAAACCATCCAGCGAATATTTAAAGTGGAATGAGATTTGGCTTGAGAAACCGTTGAGATGCATGTAAATTTCCTGTAATAGACAATCATAGCTCCCTGCATAATTGCTCGTTACAAAGACGTGTGAAGGCCCACATTTTAGTGCGACTGCAGGCTTTGACCGAGAGCGTAGCAATAGTAATACTTAAACGTGACTTATACGGCTATCCAAATGAAGTATAAATGGATGCAGAGTTTGCACATGCGCAGCATAATGTAAAGTTGTGATGCTGCTTTATATAAACCGAAACGTTTCACACGAACAAAAATTATGAGTACCAGCGATTAGCAAAAGATAGCCTAGCAAACACTCATTGCGAATTGAATAACCTGCGTAGTCGTGTTCCTGTTTTTTCCCCTCTTTCTATTAGCTGTATATATCTATCAAAAAGCAACACTTTATTTGCGCACACTAGTATCGTAAGACCTGTTGATTAACCGAAACCTCTTATATTTTATTTCTTGTTTTTGACATATTTTCATTATAATGCTTCTCTTTCATTTAGTGCGGCAAAAAATATTGCTCTATACTCCTAAACGCATGGAGTGTGTCAGATTATTTTGAAACCCACATCCGTCGACACGATCAACAACAACAACAAAAAAAAAGATCTTCTACAGCGCGAAAAGAAATCCAACTGTGTTTGTGAGTGTCACATGGACTATGTACAAACCACAAATAGCATGGGTTTATAGCGAAGCAAACAGCGTCGGACATTTAGTGCGCCGCCAACGACCTTATATGCTTTGGGAAAACCCTTTCTACTCAAGCTATAGGCTCATGTTGAACTCTGGCGTGTTGTACGGCAAGAATGTGTAGTAGTGGGCATGATTTTCTTGCTTGCTGACGCCCATTTCTACCATAAACTAACAAGAAATCAATTATTTGTTTAAATGCTCGAATAGAACCAGTTATATAAACCACACATAACGCCTTTTTTGGGATATTTTAAACCCTGTCTATTGAAAGGTATTAAATAAATAAGAAGCGTGTTAACATGGACTGTGCGCTTTAAGTCGCCTGAAAGTGACGAACTAGCGAATCATGGAAAGGTTATTCCTTGAAATGAAAATGCCTTACGGGATATTTCATGTTGGCTTTACAAGTAGAGCTTGTTATGAAATATTATATCCAGCCGGTGTTTTTAGACAGAGAAGTAGACTTATTTTCCTTGAAATTGCGGAATGTTTGTGGCCAAGTCGGATGCATGCAGAGCACACGCATTGTATACACAGGCGTAAGTGTGGGTGAACCTAGATGTGGCAGATCTCTTACTAGAGAAGTAATGTGAACAGTATAGGATGGAATCATGGTAATAACTACAGGATGGATTTTATTGTAGGCTATTCTGCCATACGTTCTTGTCTTCTGAAAAACAGAATATGAAAAAGAAAACTATCAGTACAGTTGGAACACCTCTTTAGAAATGTTGAATCTGTAGACGTGGTTAGCTAAAGGCTTTGCAATTCGATAGAGGCCGCACATGTCGTTTGAACCTTCCCAATGAGCGAATAACGATGGGCTTTTAAAGGTACGGTAGGTGTTTTACGCCTGTCGCAAGAGCTCGACTTTCCTGTACACATTCTCTGGCATTTTGCCATAGGAACGAAGTCACGTCTACAACTACGGTGATGGCACACAAGTTTCAGACTTCGGTCTGCCGCTGTACGTGATGTGGCGTAGTGGCAGCAATGTTTTGTTTCCGTGCCACAAAAACAGGACATTTGACCCCCCCCCCCTTCTAGTAATCTTCCCCGTTCCACCCCTGCTGTCCGTTAGTGTACAAGCACTTCCAACCCTTCGCTTTCTGACGTATGTATAGTGTAGTCCTACGCTGTTTGCTTCGCTGTGTGCGCCTCCCCAGCCAACGTACTAGCTGGCATATTCTACCAATTGCGTCAGTTCAGGCAAGCACCGCTCAAAGCACAGGCACTTTCACGGCGAGGACGCCAAAGAACACAAGGAGCAACGTGGAGACGACTGTCGATGCCGCACCCGTCGAGTCCTCCGGTGGATCTTGCAGCCGGACGGCGTACACGACCGCACCGGGTGAAGGTTGTAGCTTGAGCGGCGCTGGCTCGCCGTATGTCCACTGCTTGACCATGGCTGGAGCTGTCGGTTTCTTCGACGAGGAAGACGACGAGCCGTGGTTCTTGCACGTGGTCGGCCAGGCGCGGCTTGTCACCTCCTGGCCACTCCTGTTGAAGAGGAGGTAATGTGTGCGCGTTACACACGTCTGCATCATGAGGACCAACTCTGCTCCGCTAAAATAACATGTGTCACGAACAAGCAGCGTTTTGTCAAGCCTTAAAGATAGCAGCGAACAATTTCTCGCGCGTGATTGCCAAGTCATCCATGTCTTTCTAAATAAGCAATAGGCGTCAGGCACCGTTATTCACTATGGTTTGTGGACTTTGTATATAACTGGCAGAATGCAACACGGTATTACTATTGGCGGAAGACCAAAATACCGGAGTAGTTGATGGGAAAAGCAAGACCAGCAGCGCTGCTGGTGCCATCGTGTAACGGTGAGTAGAACCACAGCGCATGCAAATAACTATTTTTTTTTATTGAGCGTCACAGGTTACATACAATAAATTTCGTAGAAGCATCGGGAGCAACGCCATCATTACTGCCCAAAAACTTTTTTTCCTTTACTGTTTCGTTCGATGAGCCTGACACGTTATGCAAGACATTCTGGCTAACCTCCCTGTCCTTTCGTTTTTCTTTTCCTCCTCCTCCTCCTCCTTCTGGCGCATTGTGGCTGAACCAAATGCCCCAAGATCGATCCCCTTGCCAACGCTGCTGCTTCCGTCCACTAAAGAATGCTCCATTATTCCGCATAGGCTGCTATACGTGTGCAGACTGGCTGTTCGTGCTACGTCTTCTTATATGTGTCTGAGACTCTGAGCAGGACCTTGTTCGGTAGAGCTTAGTCGAAGACACAGCTGCTGATTAATGCCTCTCATACTCTTACCTGTTAAGGACTAGCTGGAAGCAGGAACCCTCGAGGGCGAGCTTTTCATCGCCTATGCTCACAGCCAGGGAGCGAGGTTTGGTCAGATCCAACTTGGCCTCAAAGTTAGACCACGATTCCGGAAGCACCATCGAGACGCCGTTATCTCCAAGCACGACAGCGTTGCGTCCCAGTAGTGACGCCTTCCGACAGCTTGCAGTGTTGTTCGCCTCCACAGACCAGCCGATGGCAGCGTTCTCGTGCTTGCCGGCTTCAGCGTCCATTTCCGGAACGGCTTCTTCCATAAGGTTCTCCAGCTGGTGATCCTGGGGCAGGTCCTGGACGATATGCGCCGATGGTCTTGCCTTGCGGAGAGTGTGCGTCACGTTGGGGTTCGGCGCTTCACCGTCCGCGTACCAGACGACGAGCGTCGCGTTGGGCATCACGTCGAGTAGCCACGAGAGCTGCGCCAAAGACGCCTCCACCATAGATGCCCGAACCTTGAAGGCCACGCGAGACAGGAAGGGGTACCCGCAGCTCACCAATCGTGCCATGGATTCCACCTGCATTTTAACGGGTCGCACAATTTATAGGGAAGTGCAGAGCATATGTCACAGACAGGTATCGGGTAGTAAGACTATCTCTTGAAACCAGCCTATATGTCCACTCGCTACGATAACAACAAACATTTCGACCTGTAAGTGCATGCATAGGAAACACGTCTTACTTTCTTTCTTTGTTTTTTACCCCAAACAATGAGAGAATGGAACATGCAGCTTATCTAATAATGAAGTGGATGTGTCTAAGTACGACTTTTTTTTCTTTTCGCTGATATCGATGATGAATTCTTTAAATACCATTTATATCTTTAATATGTGTTTAATTAGTATACATATGTATAAAAAGTTTTGTTTAGATATTTATTCTTATTCCTCATGTGTTCCCCACTCCCCCCCCCCACTTGGTGCCTTCATGACTATGTAGGTATGCTGTAAAAAAATAAAAATAAACTGCTTGTTCCTAATGTGAGGAAGAAGAATGGCGGCGGTTTAGCAGCTTGATTTTAAAGAGATGCCGAGCAAACATATTTTTAAAAAGGAGAAAGCGACAGGCTAGCTGTGGGGACACGAGACTATTCTAATACGCAGTGTTTGTTTACCAATGTCTTCAACAACTTGCTGTATATCTGAAGTTTACGAACGCGCGCGGGCGTCACGCCTCCTCTTCATAACTTTCTTTTCTTTTCACTGCTAATTTACCGTATATGTTTTCTTCTTTTTATTGCGATAGATGGACAGTCTCGGCTGGTTTTTGCCATCGCCGCCGTCATGCACCGTATATGTATAGGTATGTATATATATATAAGAGTCCAAAGAAAAATAATTCAGAAGAATGCTTCCGAAGCGCGGAATCGAACCAGCGACCTCTCGCTCTGCAGCGCGTGGTGCTAACCACTATGCCACAAAGTGCAGATCCTTCAGGTAGCTAACGGCTAGCGTTATATACACACCCTTTACCGCTGGCAGGACTCAGAGACGGCAGGCGCTTATAAGCGTTCCTTAATTACCAGCGAGATGGCGAGAGGAGCGCAACGGGCGCATTTAAAAGTCGTCGGCCAGCTCGCTCACTTCTTCTAATATTTGCGCAGGGAGAACCTTGCCCTTCCGCTGTCTGCTCGCTCAGTAGTTGCTGACGGGGGGGGGGGGGGTAGATGTTTCTGCAGCGTATTCTTTTTGCCCTGTCATTGTTTGTATGCCTTATTTCACAATTAATGTAGCGCGTTCGGCTTTTTGCTGCCTGTAAAGCTCTTCCACTCGCTGTATATCTGAAGTTTATGAACGCGCGCGGACGGAAGAGCAATGGTTCTTCGGTGTGCGAAGAACCATTTAATGATATCGCAGAGCATATATACCTGTCCCCAGGAGTATGCCCCTTTGGGCTTGGTGTTCCAACCCAGGGAGACGATGGCGAATGGGTGGAACGGCGAGCTCTGGCGCATGAACAGGTTCGCTTCCACGGGCGGCTTGCCAGCTGAACCGGAAAGGACGTCTGCGTGAATCCACAGGTCGACCAGGTTCTGCAAAACACGAGGAATAACACGCATGGTACTGTTGCGATTCACCGCAGTGTCATCGTACCAAAGGAAGCAACGGGAGGCCGTGAGAAGGCATAGCACTGTTCATTTGCCCACCTTCATTATTTCACTTCATTTTTCGTTATAACCATCTGGAATGGTATTTCAGGCGTTATAGCATTCTATAGCTCCCTCTCACTCTCTGGACTTGAGAAACGGAACAAAGGAACAGAAGCAAAGACAAGCAACACTAGTAATGTGCCTATAATGGCGCTACATCTACAGGGTGCCCAGCTAACTCTAGCCAGAGTTTAAACATATGCCGACGCACTCTACGACAACGTGACCAAATGCATCTTGCCGGCTATTGCATGGAGAAAGTCACACTATTTTTTGTGTTCTGCTTAATTGAATAATTATGCAAGTTTAATTAACGAACTTTTGAAGAAATGAAGCTGGGTGAAAGATTCCAGTGAGAAAGTTGTATATTTATTTGAAAAAACATCCGATTAGACCGTTTCTAACTTTCTGTCTATAAAATATTAGTGTATTTCTGCTTATTACAGATGCCCGCGAAATACAATAAAAATACCGCGTGACATGCCCGCTCGCGCGTTTATGCGCGCCGTAACTGCAATGCTCCCGCGTGCAAAGGACCGTAGAAATTGTCCGGGTGCAGAGGCGTAGCCAGAAATTTTTTTCGAGGGGGGGGGGGTTCAACCATACTTTATGTATGTTCGTGCGTGTGTTTGTATGTGTGCGTGCATATACACGCAAGCAAAACTGAAAAATTTCGGAGGGGGGGGGGTCTGAACCCCCCCCCCCCCCCCCCTTGGCTACGCCCCTGTCCGGGTGTGCTGCCGCTTCAAAGGCGACAGGGTAGCGACGATGGTGGTGGCTGTGCGATAACGCACCTGTTGGCTTGCGGCAGCACAAGCGATAACCGCTGAGTCCGCTTATCGCGCTGATGAACCGCCGCTACGCGGAATGTTAGGGAGCACTAGAACCATGGCGCGAAGAGGAGCGCAAGTGGGCATGTCCCGTCGTATATTTTTGTATTTCGCGGGCATGTGTAGTAAGCAGAAAAACACTAATACTTAATAGATAGAAAGTTAGAAACTGTTCAATCGGTCGTTTGGCAAATCCATCTACTTCGTCATCGGAATTTTTTGTCCAGCCTCGTTGCTTCAAAAATTGGTTAATTATATAGCCTAATTAATAGTGTGACTTACTTCATGCAGTAGTCAACAACCTGCCTTTGATCGCGTCGTCATTGAGTGCGTCGGCATATTTTTAAACTCTGCATGGCTAGAGTTAGCTGGGGCATCATGTGTACAGCTTTTCGCTGCGTAAATTTCAGTCATGAAATCTGTAATCAACGCAACGCCGTTTCGTTTTACTTACTTTTTTTTTCTAATACAGTACGCTTTACAAGAAAGAAAAACAAGTAATTGACAACGAAAGATTAGTATTACATATCTATAAGTGCCAAATGGAACTGCTGTGCAGGTTACAGATGTTTTTATGACAGGAACACACAGACAATAAATTGTTGAAGCAGGCTCAATCATATATTAGTTCTGTTTTCCTTATTTTTTGAGAATTTTTCTTAAAGTGGGCCTCAATAGCCACACCAGCCATGGCTATTTAAATGTGTGATGGTTCTGTGATGTAACCCATGCTTCAGAACATCTCGGCAGCGACTTGAAACATGGTCTCTCGATAAAAGCACATGTAGGTGTGTTCCCTTGAGTGCACACATTATTATTATTATTATTATTATTATTATTATTATTATTATTATTATTATTATTATTATTATTATTATTATTATTATTATTATTATTATTATTATTATTATTATTATTTGATATGCATGCACAAACGCACAAGGCCACAGGGGAAATAGAGAGGGAGCAGGCTGGCAACTGCCACCAAGAGGGGGGGGGGTGATTCTTAAAAGGAAGAAGAAAATGAAAATGAAAATTGGGTGTGGAGTGCACGATAACTGTCTCTCAAGTGAGGACACCTCAACCGATACACTCACGGGGGATTGGGGAATGAAGAGACAGTGCCAACGCGCCTACTCTTTCGGGAGGAGGGAAGGACAGAGGAAAGGAAGATGGGATGAGAGGAAGAGGAAATAAGATAAGGAATTAAAAAAAATGGTGAAGACTAGGACAAAATACGTGCGAAGAAGTTGCAGTACGCTCTCGCCACCGCAAGCGCCTTTATTTATCTGCAAAATAGAACAGCACGAAGGGCGGGACGAAAGACACATTAACCACAGGACGAGTACAGCACTCGTCTTGTGGTTAATGTGTCTTTCGTCCCGTCCTTAGTGCTGTTCTATTTTGCAAATGTCGCACCAACTTGCCCAGACGAAGTCTTTGCTAAGCTTTATTTAGCTCTTGTCGGTCGCAATGACGCTCAAAACTACGTTCGCTTAACAAACAGGCGGCCGTGGTTTAACACTACTTACTTAAGCACGATTACATTAAATAAAAAAAAAACTTTGGGGACGAAAAAAAAAAAAAGCAGTGGAGGTGCGGGGTATCGATCCCCGTACCTCTCGCATGCTAAGCGAGCGCTCTACCATCTGAGCTACACCCCCGACAGGCGCTGAGGCAAAAATAGAATGAGGACTTCCGCAAGGCTTTCTCCAGTGCAGGTAGTGGCAGGCTTTTGCCCATGCTTTTATTGGTCTCAGCGCTTAAAGCTCTCTGTCACACTGGGCAGTAATGGAATTACAGTAATTAAATACTTTTGCTGTAATTATTAATGTAATGAATGGTTTTTGTGGCCTGGTAATTTAGTATTGTAATTAATTCCTTCGAGCGAGTAATTTCAAGAAAATTACTCATTACTTTCCCTCTTACTTTTGACCGGAATATAGCATGTCCGCTTCCCTTGTGGAATAAAAAATTTGTCCGAAAAAGGAAAGAAATGTATCAAAGACAAGTTAATCTGAGCTCGAACCCTAAAGCATCGGGAAGTTGAACAGAGTTGTACATAAAGTGTGCATGAGTGAGTGCATGAATGATGAACTTTTAAAAGTAATTTCGCAGTAATTTCATTACTTTTCAAAAGTAACAGTAATATAAGGTAATTACTTTTGGCCATGTGTACCTTGTAACGTAACTAATTACATTTAAGACAATTTTATGAAAGCTATTTATTAGTCATTAAATTTCATTACATCATAGGGGTGATATGGCAGGGTTCTATTTGGTGTCGCAGAAGTCTGTTGCCAGACTCGGGGGTCAATGTTGCCAGACTGCCGCCAGATTTGGCGGATAAATTTGCCCCTGCGGTTTCAGCTTTCCCGTAAGGCTTCTGTGTCATCCGCGGTGCATTTCGAAAGTGCCTGTGCGACATCGGCCGTTTTAATGAGCGGAACGAACGGACCCCGCGTGTTGCAGAAGTCGGGACGCGTTTTTTCGCTGCGTGCGCTGTGCAATTAAGATATCTGACTCGAAGTAGGGAATCCAAGCGCAACGACTCGTTTGAGTCCACGTACGCGTAAGGGAAACTGAATTAATCGCAGAAGCCCGGATACGCGTGTGCGCCGTGTTGCAATACATCGGACTCGTGTCCCCGAAGTACAGATTATCTCCGTAGCTGTGCGTGCCGTGTCGACCGAGGCGAACCGAGGCCGCCTTCTGACTGGCGACAATGTTCCCCCCAGGCGCCGCAACAACTACGGTGGTGTGTCAGACAAGGGCCCGTGGATTTTCGGCATGCTGTACGTGTCCACGAAGGAGCTAAGGCTGTTCAAGGTCGACAAAAGAGACGCGGCCACCCTTGGTCCTCTGATCGCAAAGAACGTTCTTCCCGGCACGACGGTGTTCAGTGACGAGTGGGCCGCATACCGGTGCATACCCGGCCTCGTGAATGCCAATCCCAGGTGAAAATGTGCAACTGGGAATCCAACTGGTTTCAACTGGTGTTAACTGGGATCAAATGGTCCCAGTTGCAGTCCAACTGGCCCCAGTTGGAAACCAATGGGTCCCAGTTGATTCCAGTTGCAACTGGTTCCAGTTAGCAGCTGGTCCCAGTTACAACTCAACTGGTTCCAGTTGATTCCAGTTGCAACTGGTTCCAGTTAGCAGCTGTCCCAGTTACAACTCAACTGGTCCCAGTTGATTCCAGTTGCAACTGGTTCCAGTTAGCAGCTGTCCCAGTTACAACTCAACTGGCCACCAATGGGAACCATGACCAGTTGAACTGGAAGCAGCGGGTCCCAGTTGGAAACCCTAACCAGTTATATTGGAAGCAAGTGGTCCCAATTGTGCGCTGCCTAAGGGGGTGTTTTACCGAAAATAATGAAAATAGGTGTTTTTCTCGAATAGTCAGGCCTTCACCAAGTGCCCCCCCCCCAAAAAAAAAAAAAAGATTCCTGGCTATGGGCCTGATATCCAGGCTCCAAATAAACAGTGATTCCGCTTCATTACCCGCGGTTGAGCAGAGCACTCGATCGGCTTCTCATGTTGAAACGAAGATCATGATCGAGCGAGGGTGACGAGACACACGTGGCGCAACGAAAGGGTTTTTCAGCGCCGCTTTACCGTTCGGAAATACTTACCGTCGTGGTTGGCACGTAGCTTTTCTAATCATGCCACTTTGATAATCTACTCACGTTAACGTACGCTGTCAGCAACTCGCGCGGCTATAATGTTATTGAAAAACTGCGTGTCTACCACGACAGTACAGTGTCTCCGTACCTGCCCTGCGGTAAACAGGCACTGGTAAAGCACGCTAAAGAAAAATGTGCAAACGCACGATGCTTGCGAATGAATCGACGACACAGCAGCGCCTAAATAGCGAAGGTGTTGTTAAACACCATAGAGTAATAACATAGAAACTGCCATGAGACCGCAACCGGCATAGAAACAGCCGATTGACCAAAAAAGTGAACCGGTGCGCGACGTGGCGCCAGAGATGCTGCGTGGTAATTGTTATGAACTTTTTCACGTTCCTTGCTTCTACAGAATGTCCGAACCTTAAAAAGAAGCCTTGAATAATATTTAAATTTTACAGCAATTTATGCTAAGCAAGACAAGTAGCGCTATAAAAATACAGGAGAAAATAATGTGGTGCAAATCAGGTGCAAACGTCGTGCGTCCGGCGCGCCATCCGCGCTCGCCCGATACGAAGACAAGCCGAGCTTGCGGCCAAGCCAGCCAAGCTAAGCCAAATAGTTAATAACTCTGCGCACGCTTTGTGTAATCTCGACACGTAAGCCTGCTTACACGGTGTTTGGTTTAGTGTATTTCCGCGACGAGAACGTGAAGGCTATGTTCAACGTGCACCATAAGAACTCAGCCACAAATGTCTTGGATTATGACTCTACAAAGTGGCACCAAGAATAATGGCAAGACGAGCAACAAGCTTACGTCAAGGCCCATGTGCTCCGATTGTTCGGTGAGTTGAGTGCATGGTATTTACTCTTATTTAGTCTTTGTTTGATATTGCCCTTATTTTTTGTATTAAAAACGTGGAACGAAGCAGAAAGATCGGGAAAACAAGTCCCTCGTCCTCCGTCTCTGGTATCTGATGACAGCGAGACCAGCGAGGTTGAATTATTGCACACATATATTGTTGCAGTTTGTTGTTGTGTTTGACTCTATGCACAAAGAAACATAAGCGTAGATCAGAGCTGAAGGACCGGTGCCCTGCTCGTGAGTGTAGTTGAAGTCTCGCAAACCCTTTGTGTACTTTATGCTGCGTGTGTGTTGAGCCAAAAACGCGTTTATCGCCTCTTAATAAAACGCTCTAGTCGATGCGGTGTGTGCGTTGGCGTGCGCACCAATCGGCTTATCAAACTTGTTCAACATAACATCATAAGAACGATATAATTCGTTACAAAATGTGCGTAACATATGTTCATTGGTGCGGTTTATTAATGCTGTTGGCTTAATTGCATAAGCATGTAACGTGCAGCACGTGTTTTAGCCAACTCATTGCAGCCTGACTGCTGTGTTGGGCTTGCAACGATATGGAAACTAGGCTGCCTTGACTACAGTCTGGATAATTTTTGGTCTGGATAATTTTTCACTGTACCCCCAACTTTGTACACATTGCTATCAAAGTTAAAGTTCAATAAAGAAGTGTTACAGTTTTTCTGATTTCATGGCTCTGTTTATTTTCAGAATTTTGGAGGCATTTCCTCGAGTGCCGCTGCAGCTGCCCAGAAGAAAGTGACACAAGACATAGTTGCCTTGGCAAAATGGTCGCCGACATCATGAAGGGCCAGCATAAGCATTTGTAGTTTTGATTATGAAAATATATTTGAACGTATGCCTCATTCATCCACTGTGATTATCATTGCATGGGCGCTGCTATATTGCAGGCCTTCTGCATGACGACGGGACACCCATGAAACACTTACTCAAGGCTAATTCTAATAGGGCAAAAAAGGACAATAGGACAAGCGGGCAAAAAACAATGACAAGCTGGGACCAGCTGCAGTGGGGAAACAACTGGGACCAGCTGCAGTGGGGAAACAACTGGGACCAGCTGCAGTGGGGAAGCAACTGGGACCAGTTGCAGTGGGTCCCAACTGGGATCAGCTGGGACCAGTTGCAGTGGGGACCCAACTGGTCCCCACTGGGAATTGTTCCATAAACCATTTGAACTGGGACCAGTTGGGACCAGTTGCATTCCCAGTTGCAAATTTTCACCTGGGATGGGACGCCGCTAAACCTCGACTGGCACACCGTGAACCACAGCGTCAACTTCATCGACCCTGCAACAGGCGTCAACACGCAACGCATCGAAAGCGAGTGGCAGAAAGCAAAACGACGACTCGTTCGCAACGGCAACAAAACGACCCCCGCTCTGATGCGTTCTCACCTCGCCTGGCTGTGGTGGAGGTCCGTGAACGCACGTCCCAACGTGAAGGACAAGTTCCGTCGGCTCATCGAGGCAATCGCACGCCGGTATCCCCTTTGAAGACGATAGTGCGACAAATGCAGATTGATCAACCTGCTGTGTGCGTTTTTTTGTTTTGTTTTCATTCGTCTTTGTTACTTTTTGATAGCGCTCTTTCAAGCCCGGAGAAAATAAACACGCATTAATTGGAATTTTGGTTGTTTGTGGTTATTGTGGGTGGAGCCCCTCTTCCACGTAGGGCCCCCCATTTACAGTTCCACGAGTCGCGCGCCTCCCACCACCAGCTCAGACCTAGCAGTGTCGTCCAGCAGCGGCGATAAAGCAGCCTACGGGCGTAGCTAGCACTGATATATGCGACGTGCATCAATTCTCCAGCCGTGGTATGTATGTTTCATACTCGTCGAGCGATGCGATCGGAAGTGTGAACGTCGTTGGGCATCGTCGACACGGCACGCACAGCTACGGAGATAATCCGTACTTCGGGGACACGAGTCCGATGTATTGCAACACGGCGCACACGCGTGTCCGGGCTTCTGCAGTTTCCCTTACGCGTACGTCGACTCAAACGAGTCGTTGCGCTTGGATTCCCTACTTCGAGTCAGATATCTTAATTGTACGGCGCACGCAGCGAAAAAACGCGTCCCGACTTCTGCAACACGCGGGGTCCGTTCGTTCCGCTCATTAAAACGGCCGATGTCGCACAGGCACTTTCGAACTGCACCGCGGATGACACAGAAGCCTTACGGGAAAGCTGAAACCGCAGGGGCAAATTTATCTGCCAAATCTGGCGGCAGTCTGGCAACATTGACCCCCGAGTCTGGCAACAGACTTCTGCGACACCAAATTAACCAAATAGAACCCTGCCGGTGATATTGCCATCTCTGCTCTCTGTTTAATTGAATACATATTCTGGACAAATATTGTGCACGCCAATCACTATCACATAGGCGTTGTGTATTAACGCGGTAGCGTTAGAGAGCTCGTGTCGCAGAAATTCCGCTGTCGGCGTCGGCACCGTTGGTTGTGAGCGAAAAATCATCCGTGAGCGAAAAATCGAGAAAGTAGCAAATAAAATAAACGATAAAACCTTCGGTCCCAATGAGGATCGAACCCGGGCCGTTCGGCGTGGCAAGCAGGTGTCTTACCACAAAGCCACGATGTTGCTTGCAGCTGCTTCGGACAAAAACACTACATAAATGTCATGTAGTGAAAGGAGTCTCGACGCATTTTGTTCGGCAGGTGTCACGACGAAAACGAGCCCATACGGTAGGCGCATTCGCGAGGCCATCAAACTACGTCGAAAAACGCCGGGATAGTGCAGCCATCGCCGCTAAATACACACATGAACTTTCAAACAGCTCTAAAAATGGACAACTATGTCCATCTAGAGGAAAACATATCAAGCCAACGCAGCAAACGCTAGATGATGTGCTGCCATCTGTGAGGCATTGTGAGAAATATGCCTCGCCTTTTTATGGCTTCCGAGAGGGCCGGCGCGCGGCGTATATCTTGGAGGCCATGCGACTCTTGCTTTCGATCGAAAGCCTGTAAAATTCGCGCGCGTGCGTGCGTGTGTGTGTGTAACAATACACATTAATAAGTATGCACTTAGTGGTTGAAGTGCGCACTAGGGGCCGGATTTCGCTATCGCGTTCAACTCTTAAAGGCGAAGCTTAAGGGTCCCCCAATTTTTTTCTCAGGTATGCCGGCAAAACACGAAACATGCGCTGTTGGCGCCATCTGCATTCAGGTGCGTGAAGTGCGTGGGTTCGCTCACGGCCACCTGGATCGGGGCGCGCGGCGGTGTTGCTCCGGCCGTCCCATTCGGACGGAGGAGGCGTAATTGCAGAAAGGGGCGTGACCGCTCCTTTCGCCGCACCGCGGCGCGCGCCTACTACCCCTCCATTCCTTTGCGCTCTATGCGGGAAGGTTTGCGGCGCCTTGAAGATATCGCTGTAGAGTAACCGTGAGTTAGCATAGCACTTCCCCCACCCTCACAAAAAGCACATAAAAGGATGAATGGCGGCTATCGCTATATTCTTTATTTTTTTATTTTTTTTTTGTGTGTGCGCGCCAGTCCTTGTCGTGATGATGGTGACCGAAGCGAAAACACCCGCGAGTAACATTTCAAGAAAATTGTTTTGGTGTTCTTAAGTGCAGCATATCAGCATAACGTAATCTTTCTTGGTGTTGACTTACAGTAAGGCACGCAGCGGTACGGCACGTTTCTGAAAAACACGGTAAATGAGGCAAGCGAGTGAAAAACTCGCAGCTACAGCTAACAGGCGTAACCTCGTGGTACGCAGACTAAAAACAAATTACTTGCCTGAAGTCAATGTGGTATGACAATGTGAAACATCTAAAGAGAGAAAACGTATATTCACGTCTTTTTTTATTGTGAAAAAGTCGCAGCTACAGCTAACAGGCGTAACCTCGTGGAACGCAGACTAAAAAACAAATTACTTGCCTGAAGTCAATGTGGTATGACAATGTGAAACATCTAAAGAGAGAAAACTTAAATTCACGTCTTTTTTTATTGTGAAAAAGTCGCAGCTACAGCTAACAGGCGTAACCTCGTGGAACGCAGACTAAAAAACAAATTACTTGCCTGAAGTCAATGTGGTATGACAATGTGAAACATCTAAAGAGAGAAAACTTATATTCACGTCTTTCTTTTATTGTGTGTTACGTATTAACACGTTAATTAGTGCAGACCGTTAGAGGCGTTTATTTCCGTCTTACATGTGCACTCTGCCCGTAATTAATTCAGATAGAGTTAAACGCCTCTATAAACTGCCCGTTCGCATTAAATACGACACGCACCAACACACCAGAAAAACAATTGATGCGTTTTGTTAGAACACGCACAAAAAATAAGAAAAAAAAAGCAGAGCAATACTAGCGAGAAACGTCCGCAACCGACCTACGGCCGTCGGTAAATCGACGCTTATGTAACGTCGGGCCTTGGTCAACCCGGGAGCGGCATGCACTCGGCATCGTCGGCCACGGTGGACGGGCCTACATCGGGTGCCGACGCAGGCCCACATGAGGCCAATGTCAATCCCCAAGACCGGCCCTACATTGGTTGCCAAGGTTGAGCCAACGACAGTGCAGTTGGCCAGCGACGTCAGGCCGACATTTTGCCAAGGATAAAATGTTGCTTGGGAAACGGGCTCTTTCATGCTGTCGCGTTAAAACGACAATTCGATACCAAAACGAGAGAAAGTGGCCATTGCGCGACCGACTCTTAGCTAATTCGCAGGCGACAAGCGTCACTCATCGCTTCCGCGTTCAAATTCGCCTACATGCGGCCTGCGCTTAAATAAGAACGTCGCATTCACATCACTGCATGTCGTATCGTGGGAACTTCAGAATGCAAAGAGACGTGCCCATATCAAAATGTTGCCTATCATCGGCAAGGAGAAAACGACTACAGCATTATCATTACCGCAATTGTTTTCCAGCAACGTGATGCTCTTAAGACAGCGCTCGACCGCAGAAGATAGCTATGCAGTGCCGACGACGACAAAATGTATTTCCTTTAGAAAGAAGCATGGCGCGCGCCGGTCCAGGCGGCCGTGGGAGAAACGATTGCCAAAACAAAGAATGAGAAGCACGGAAAATCACGTACTCGGCACAATATATGTGTTATGGCACTTATGTAGCGGCCGTGGTCATATGGCACATGAACGCGCCGCGCCACACGAAGTCTCTTAAGCACGCTGCTTGGCTCTATCTCGATTGTAACATGCTACAGAGAACACTCACTGTGTAAAGCCCGATTAACATTACATAATAGCGTACCTTGATTCCAGTCACCACGTGCACGATGTCCAGTGTGCATTTTTCCAAACACATCTGCGGCTGTCTACGGCGCGGTCAGCGCGGCATCATTCGCAAGGGGGTAGGAGGAGAGCGCCGCGTCGCGGCGCGCGTCTGAACTACCTCAATTACAACTTTTCAAAGGGGCGCGCGCCGAATGGGACGGCCGGAGCAACACCGCCGCGCGCCCCGATCCAGGTGGCCGTGGTTCGCTCATGGCCTCCGAGACGGCGTGCCGGCACGCAATCTCGAAGGCCATGGTTCGCTCAAGGCCGCTTGGATCGGCGCGCGTGGCGGGGTTGCCGCCGCGCATGTCGATCCATGCGGCCGTAGTCCGCTTCTGCAGTATCGTCAAATAATGCTCGCACGTTCTTCGTTCGTAGCATAAGCCAATCAAGCGGTTGCGTAAAGGCTTGCAGTTGAATTGGTTGGTTGGTTGGTTGGTTGGTTGGTTGGTTGGTTGGTTGGTAACAACTTTATTGATAGTCCTAAGTTATTGCTTCTTTTTTTTGTTTTTAACAGCGGAGCTCTTTGAGCTTGGCAAACCCCCGGTTTGCCTCGACAAGAAACTATCATCATCATGGACAAACCGCGCTCTCTTCATCCTCTTCTAACTCGCTCACCGAACCCGTGCGCCCGGCACGCGCTCTCCCGCTGCGTCGATTTCTCCGGCGTGGGATGCAATAACTCGGATGGGCGAGAGAAAGAGAGAGAGAAACAAAAAATAGAAAGAGAAATAGAGAGAAAGAAAGGGAAGAAAGAGAAAGAAGATACAAAGACATAGAAACAAATAGACAGAGAGGAAGAGATTGAAAGAAACAGACCCAAACAAGAGATAGGAAAAAAACAGAGAGCAAGACAGAAAGAAAAAGAAAGAAAGAGGAAGCGAAAATAGAGAGAGAGAGAGAAAACGAAAGGGAAGAAAGAGACAAAAAAGATAGAAAGAGCGAGATATTGAGAGAAAGAAAAAAATCGAAAGAAACACAGACAATAAGAAAGAGATAGAAAAACAAAGAGAGAGATAAAGAGAAAGAAATATATCAATAAAGAGAAACAAGGAGGGCCACCCAGCTCCGCTATTGGTTCCAGCCTTGCGCCCCTAGTGCAAGCTACGCACTGATGTATGTCAGTTCTTGGTTCACTGACTTAATTAATTTGTATTGATTTGAAAATTCAACATTGACATTTTTGTTTACGCTATTATCACTCCCGCTGCTTTTTAGTCTCTTCTGGGCTAGGATTTCTTAGGTATTGTTTTTATCGGAACTTCAACTAGCCTTCGGCTACAGGTCCGACAAGTGTTTGTTATCTGCGTATAGAAAATGAAACAAACATATGATTTGATTTGAAGGAAAAAAAAAATTAGATGGTTGCGCGTGCCTGCGTCTCTTTCTGCATTTAGACGCAAGGTCTATAGGCAATCCCCAATGCTTTGCCGCTGAAACGTTGGCCAAAAGAGCCAGTAAAGGAAGGCAAAAAGAAGTTTCCCGCAACGGTGATGTTGTTGTTCTCGTTTCCTCTGCTATGGCTCATACCCACCCTGGGGGATTGGCAAAGAATTGATTGTATGAATTTGTCGCCGTCCGCCATAGTGGGTAGGAGCCAGCTCTAAGGAACAAGCAAGCAAGCTGCCATTTTAGTGCTTCTGTCGAGATCGCGAACGACAGCATGTCAACGTCGGATCTGATAGGAAACGCCGATAGCTCAGAAAGCGAGGATGAAGACTACGTTCCATCGGCCGAAGACAGCGACACCTCCGACTGTGACGCGGAGACCGAGAGTGACGATGGAGAGCGACCTGTCGCTACGACCCGCCGGAAGCAGCTGAAGGGAAAGAAGGAGGAGGTCACGTCGCGTCCGGGAGGCAAAGGAGGCACCGTCTGCGACGCAAACGAAGACGTGGCACGGGATGACACAAGTAACGTGGTCTGGGGCAAGGAGGGCGCGAAGGAAGCCGACGACAGCGTTGTCCAAGAGGAGAAAGCGAAAGCGGACCTTCTTCGCTTCGACTTCACGCGAGACGTCGACAACGTTCCCAAGAAACGGGCTGCCGTTCCAGACTCCGGAGAAGCGTGTACCTCAGGCGCTACTTCACTGGTCGCTGCAGTACCCGAGAAAAGGGTCAGAATCACTCAGCTGCTGGACTTTGCGGGTGAAGTCGTCGAGGTCGACAAGGAGGTGGCGGCGGACTCGAACGAAGCGCTCTTGCTCGAGAAACACGAAGGAGCAGGAGATGCCAAGCCGACAAACGCACTTGCTCTCAGGAAGTCGGTAGGAGTGGCGAGTGTCTTGAATCGACTGATGAACTAGAAGCAAAAGATGAACACACCGGAGAAATGGAAGCGCGACTGGGACAGCTACAAGTGGAGCGAGGGCATCGCGGAAGACCTGCTGAACCACAACAAAGGCAAGGACGGCTACCTCGAGAGGCAAGCGTTCCTGCAAAGGACCGACGAGCGACAGTTTGAGGTCGAAAAAGGACTGCGCGACAAGAACAGATCGACCCATCGCACTTAGGCGAGAATTGCACTGATACATTTTTTGTTCCAGTTTGTTCATTCCACTCACATTGTCGAGAATTTGTTAAGTAAACAAATAAAAAAGGTCGAGTGATTGCAGGGTCACATTTGGCACGTTGCGAATGCTCAGTGAAGTCAAAGAAAACTCTCAATTTTATATAAGACGACCTAGCGTTTCATCTACGTTTAAATGTGTGAAGCGTTGGTTTCGAATGGCAAAATTTTATGGTGTTTTTGTTTTCAAAGTTGCTGTGCATTACTTGTGAAAGTATTGCACTTACATGAAATGATAACAGGAACGCTAGTACGGACGCGCTCCCAGGTTACGGTCCCATGTGACAAGTGTTTTCAGTAAAAGAAATGCGTGTTCTTCCGCACTGGGCGTCTCGGTATTCCACATACAGTACAGCATGCATGAGTTTGCACCTAAGTAGTGTTTTAACGCTGACTGAAAGTTGAAGTATCACACCAAGGTGATGGAGCCAAAGTTTTCTTCATAGATTCCCACTCAGTATGGTCGACTGAGGACCGTTTGTGGCGAGCAGGCTGTATGAAAAGCATACAATTACATCTTCGGAGTGTCTGCTTCCTCCCCCTTCACCTTACTGGGGCAGAGGAAGACGTGCTTAGGAGGCCTCGGGCTGGGGTGGCCTTTACACCGACTGTCATCTCAACGTGAAACTAGATGCATACCATCTTATACGGACATGCCAAGGGTCAGTCGGAGCGCTCCCGTCCCCTCCTGCAAGCCGGCCTTCGCTACAGTGACACCACCAGCTCTGTCCACTAGGCACAGTCCAACAGATTCCACAAGACACTCCTTCATCAGACCAGTCAAAGTAACGCCTGCAGACCAGCTATGGCAACCGTACCATCGACAGTGCCAGCATTTTCTCCGCCCTTCTTCCTGCGTCTCTGATCAACGTATCCTGGCTGTCAATATGCAAAATAGCTCTGCTCGTCCCTTCATCGTCATTTACCCCGCGTGTGGCCAAGATATCCTGACAAGTTCCAAATCGCATCCGCTGTACGGCGCCCACCCGCGATTCAGGGCGTGCTCCGCACGGGGTCTTCTTCACGCCCACATGCACAAGTCATTGCCGCGGCACCACGGCCCTTAGCTCTTCGGCCGTTATTCAACGGAGCCAGGGGCATTGAACCTAGAGACAGACTTCCTCGCGGCCGTGGCATGCACAACCCGGCGGCGGGGAAGGGGGCACGCGTTACGACGCTTTTCCGCGAAAAGGAACACAAGGCTCTCCCACAAACGGAATGTAAACAAAGCCCGCGCCCTACTGGCTCGGAGAAGATGAACGCGCCCGGCGCCTCTTCCGGCAAGAACGGGACCGTGGCCAGAAGGGCGCGTAGCAGAACGGGCCATGCGTGTAACGCTCCGAGGCTGTTTGTCTACACTGAAGGGCAGGCTTTATTTAGTTCTGTGCAGCACCACAGATGCGGATGCCGAGCGCGACGAGAATACAGCCTCACGTGTCATTCCCGACAGCCTCTCATAGAATTCCTCACCGAAATGATATGGGTCACCCCGTGTACAGCTTGGGTTAGTGTTGTGTGCATATCAATAAAAGGGTGTTCAGAACAGTAGCTGCTCAGAAGGACCATGTCAATTGAGTGGCTGGCTGAGTAAATCTATTCCACTGGTTCTTTCGTCCGCTTATGAAACGTGCTTTTTACGAATGGGACCTCCAACGATTTGCCGTCATGGTTGGACACAACCATGGCCGGACTGGAGAATCCGGTAATGGCTATGGCTATGGCCACCAGTCCGGCTATGATACAACACATACGTAGTTGCATACGTGCACACATGCATTCGCGGAAATGCACGGAAGGGCAGACAACAGCACATGTAATGTGCTGGTTACTGTATATAAGGTAGCAAAGCCGCGGCTTCTCTTCCGGTTGACCTCCCTATAGCTGCCACTGCTTCATTTTAAATGCGAAGCATTTCTTAGCGAACCTCTGGCACTTTGAGCGTTTCTATCTATCTACTATCTTCTATCTATCTATCTATCTATCTATCTATCTACTATCTATTCTATCTATCTATCTATCTATCTATCTATCTATCTATCTATCTATCTATCTATCTATCTATCTATCTATCTATCTATCTATCTATCTATCTATCTATCTATCTATCTATCTATCTATCTATCTATCTATCTATCTATCTATCTATCTATCTATCTATCTATCTATCTATCTATCTATCTATCTATCTATCTATCTATCTATCTATCTATCTATCTATCTATCTTCTATCTATCTATCTATCTATCTATCTATCTATCTATCTATCTATCTATCTATCTATCTATCTATCTATCTATCTATCTATCTATCTATCTATCTATCTATCTATCTATCTATCTATCTATCTATCTATCTATCTATCTATCTATCTATCTATCTATCTATCTATCTATCTATCTATCTATCTAGCCGCCTACGTCTGGGTGCTCTCATGACGGCCTCCTTAACTTGGTGTAGACCAAAATTTGCATGGGAGGGTAAGAGGATTTGACGAATATGATTGCCGGGTCATGACATGAATAACGTTAAAATCTTGTAGCGTACGTCATCAAACCCTTTCCACTAGACACGTGTGGCACATACCCGTTTACCACGGGCCGCGGTGTACGGGTATGCGCCACAGGTGATAGACAGTTTATATCTACCCAGGAACGGCGAGAACATACATTGGTAACTTAAATCTAGAGCGTTAAGGAAAACCAACATCGGCAGCGTTGACTCAACGAATGGAAAGAATAAAAATTAGGATCCGAGCAGGAATGGAACCCAAGCATTCTGCGTGGCAATAAGGTATTCTACCACTGAGCCACGCCAGGTCTATAAACTGGTTTGGAAAGACAGCCTACGCAGGCGTAATATCGGTGCAACGTCAGTTGTGGTTGTGGTGCTGGCTATCTAATTTTACAAGAAAGCAATAAACACTACATGGTACTCCTACTATGCGTACTCCTACTATACAGGCGTCATATCAGATTAACGTCTGTGGTTCCAGTGTTGGCTCCGCTTTTATAGCAGTCTAATAAACATTACGTTAGTATTCCTATGATTCAGCAAGCTATATTGAAGCACTGCTCGACCCCGGAGGAATACATTAACGAAAGTTACATATAATATCCACATCACCGCACCGTAAAGTGCACTTCGTCCACCAGAACGACGCAGTGTCCTTTTCATTTCTTACGAGGCTGGGCGATGGCCTCATGCTGACCGAGGATGATGCCAGATTGATTGACAGCCGCTTTGTAGACTAGGCGAATTCGTAGGCCGCATACGCCCAGGTAGTCTACGAATACGACAAACACCATCCACTGATGTTGGCCTACATAGCATTATCCAGGCCTACCAGCCTCGACGGCCTATACTTCACCAACGCGAAGGGTGGCTTCAGGTGCTGACATGTCGCCGGCTCTGTCGACAGACAATTTGTCGACGAAACACCGAGGCATCCACGAATTCCAACAGCTCTACTATACGACATACTTCACTACACATGGATCCCTCGTCACGACGATCACGACTGGATCCTATAACAAGTCATGACCAGCTGCTGGTGCTCACTGATCACGGTGATGATGCCCTTGTTCAAGAACTGTCAATAACGTCTTGCACACATGCACACGGGTTCGTGAAACGTGCGTGCGTTCTCGGGACACGTATAAGCACTACATATCAGCTTTCCGCTTCTGGTGTTGGTAATACCCACGTTTCCATTGGCAGCGTTACCCAACTGTAAACAACTGGCTATATAACACATATGCGGCTCTTCAACATATATATGTGTGCATATACAATTTATACAAATCTTTAGCGCCATTTTGTAACGTTGTCCCTCAGTAAAAAAAGTTCCGCCACAGTCACCTACCCCCCTCATGCTTCGCATAACATCGACTCTCACGGTACGTGGGGTCTGCCGAATTTTTTCACTCTCTCCCTTTCTTTCTGGCATTTTGCAGAGCACGGCTGTTTATGATACCGAAGATGATGATGATCATGATTCCACGTTACTTAACCTTGCATGAAAACACTACATGAAATAGATAAATCATGCATCCAGTGATAGGGGGGACGCTAGAAAGATGGAGAAAGAGTGAATAAGACATTAAAGCCCAACAGGTCAACCAAAGTTAATGCAGGCCAACATGTGAGAGTAAAGCTTGTTAAAATGAGAAAGAGGTTTGCAAGCTGATGTTATTTCTTTGATTCTTAATAACTGTACAAACTACAGTAGGAACGCTCGTAAGGCCTTGCGTTCTTGGTTTGAGAAAGTGCGGTAGACATATGCGTCATCTGAGCACTGCGGGGCGGGCGGAGGAGCGCATTATCTTATCAACCAACAAGAGTGTTGAAACGTGGATCTTATCAACTCAGGAGTCGGTCGCCCCAAACGCAGCCTTTGGTGTATATATCGGGAAACAGAGCTAAACCTATCTTCGTTCACAAAACCAACAATTCATAAAGCGCGCACACGCACACACGCACACACACACACACACACACACACACACACACACACACACACACACACACACACACACACACACACACACACACACACACACACACACACACACACACACACACACACACACACACACACACACACACACACACACCCGTTCCATCTTCGACTGATATCTTTCTTTTTTTTTTAAGTGTAAGAAAACGACGGCTAAATCATCTAGATGACACGCTCGGGTTGGCTCAGTGTGCTTTTATATTATGCATTCATAGAGAGGGCTACGAAGCTGCGCGCCATGGTAGGCCCACAGCGGTGCAGAGATTTGAAGAGACGGAGCCAGACTCTCTCGCTTCCTGTGTGGGAGTTTGATTGTTTTTTCTTTTCTCTTCGCACTTGCATTTCCAACGGTGCCAGTGAAGACACCTACGCTTGCTCCACATCTCCCGCTCTTTGACTTATCGCCTCATTTACGCTCGACTTCTCAAATCCTCCGGGGCGGAACACTATACGTGCTCCCTTGCCGCACATGTGGAGAGCATCCGCAACCTTTGTAGCGAAACGAAAGGATGGCTTAGCGGGAACTCGTGGAGGTTACTGCCCTTGCGAGTGGTGCAATGGCTTGTACGTGACCTTAAGAACATTAGGAGTGCCAACGTAACTTATCTGCATAATCTGTCGCAACAATGTTATACTTACAAGTATATAAGGGCACATTCAAGGAAGAAGATGGAGAGGGGTGTATGGCGTTGGAGCAAGTGCCCAATGTTTGTTGTAGTATATCGTTCCTGAGCAAACAATGAAGATAACCTAGGGGCTTGTCTTTTTTTTTTTTACATTGACAAAACAGCCACATGAAGGCAGCTCGATCACCATACAGCTAAGAGAATCATTGGAGAGAAATGCAACATCATCATCCCCATCATCATCATCATCATCATCATCATCCTATTTTATATCCTCTGCAGGACGAAGGCTGCCCCCTACGATCTCCAATCACCCCCGTCGAACGAATTTCATTTTATGCCTGCAGACTCCTCATTTGTAGAGCAACATATATTATTCACTGCCACCCTAAGCCTCGATGTGGATGTAAGAATGAAAATGAAGCGATGACGTGCTTCCCACAGCTGCCTGTCTTTGGTCCCCGGCTTTCCATGGGTGAACATGAGAAATAAACAGCTCTTGGAATGCAACATCAGTGGTCCTCGGCCGTCAATATCGTCCATACCTTCATGGCCGTAACGTTGCTCTTGGGACAGGTCTGACTGAATAAAGGTATGGGGCAGACTTGTCGCCCCCCCCTCAGATAGTTAGGGGAGGGGGGGAGGAGCCTGCCCACCTTGTGCGCACGCCTATGACATCAATCGTCACAAACTACGGAAAAGTAACCCCCCCCCCCTTCCACACATACAAAAGGACAAGTGATACCTTTAGCAACAGTTTATTCAAAAGCACTCTGCTTAACCAGATCGAGTAGCAGAGCCTCGAACGCTTATGATGATGAATGGTATGGATAGCAGTGCCAGAACACGTCTGATAAGTCTAACTGATCCCTTCCTGCCAAGCCTCAACAATTCCGTTCATCGCAGTTTGAGACTATACAGCTAAGGATGCTACGTTTTCCTGGAGGCAGAAGATTAAGGCCTTCCGGCACGCCTCGCGTGTCACTGAGTCCTTGAGGCGTTTCACACCTGCTGGCTTCAAGATCATATAGACGCATACAGACGTGCATCAAAGGGCTAAACAAAAGTCATTACGTATGCACCAACTGCTAGAGGAAAACAAGAGTCTACATTTCGCTCGATGTCGTGAGCCTTATGACTGCACAGATTTAACTTGCAGTCGGCATGAGCGGGTCGCCTTTGATGTACGGAAATATAAAAGGGTGGCGGGGAGAGGTAAGCGGCATTACTTTACGATGGATATGTTATAGCCCACAGGTGGCGTTTGATCCACGTATATGCAGTACACTTTAGAAGACCCCCCCCCCCCTCTCCTGTTTGATAGGCTATTTCCGGTACGAGGAATCAGGAGATGTCTCGGGAGCTTTGTAACAGTTCGCATGGTTGCTTGTATCCACGCGAGCGAGCACGCATTGACGACCGAAGAGCAATTTGTCTGCCTGCCGTGGCTGGACTAGCGCCAAAGCCCCGAGCGCTGTAGCGTCAGTGGTGCGGCGTGTGCCCCATTTGATGCAATAGGGCTGGCTGGTCTCGAACCATGAAAGATAACAGCTCTTGATCTGGCCGCTCTCCAACGCGAGCCACGAACATTGTGTAATAAGGCGCATTAACTTTGTCCGTCTTTGTTTTGCTTTCGTACGTTAGGAATTCCCGTGTTTTGTTCGCGCGTGACAAACACCTCCCATGCGTTCAAAGCAGTCGCAAAAGTGGTTGTCAGAGAAGCGATTAAGGAGTGTAATAGGCATCACTGAATTACGATAGAACGCCTACTCTCAATTCGGGATTTCCTCCTGGCTGCGCAATGAAAAATGAAGCAATGAGTGTCGTCACGTTCTTGTTTTCAGTTGGCTGGTTGCTCCATGCTGAACGTTTTGACATTGCAGGGTTGGCAAGACTCTCTCATTGCGGCTGATATGCGAGCACATGTGTTTGTGGCGTGTAATGACCTGTGCATTCTACATGAATGTCTGTCTATATGCTTGCATGTGTCATAATTGTCATTTCGTCTGTGCGTCCCGCTTGTTCTCTGGAGCAGGCAAACACTTCCAGAATCTGTCGGAGAATGCATCCCTCTGCATTATATACGGCTGCCAGAAACACACTATAGCTGAATAGCATGGGCATAGCCAGAGGTTTTTTAGGGGGGGGGGGGGGGTTAACCACCCTTATGTATGTTCGTGCGTGCATTTGTATGCGTGCGTGTGTATATGCAAAACTGAAAATTTTGGAAGAGGGGTGGAAGGCTGAATCTACCCCTGCCTGCAACAATTCTGCATAGCTATAGCTGGGAGACAACTTAAAGGCGCATCCTCAAGCTCATCGACACGTGCGCGTGCGCTCACTTCATGGTCTTGAAAGTCCTCGAAGACCGTTGGCGTATCTATCTATCACACCTCTATATGGAGCACCTAAGCAAGGAAATAATGAGATTGTATCGGTATCGCAACGCACTTTGGCCGCTTCTATATATTCAGCATTTTGAAGCTAGACCGCCATCGAAACTTCGTTACCGTGAGCTGATCTGATTTTCGAAGTATCACCGTATTTGAACATTACATGTTTCGTACTCCTTTTCCGTCACTGCAAACATAATTCACTTTGCCCAGCGTTGTATCTAGAACAAATCAGAACACATGGATGGTGGCGCGAACGTGCACAAAATCCGTGTCGGGAACCCCCGAGATACAAGGGACTGCGATTGTGGCGCACGTGTTAATGCGATACGCACACACACATTCGCTGGCACCAGACGTTGCCCCTTACCAACATCTAAAACGCTGGCAGGCGTGTCGTGACGGCTGCGCGACAGCGAGCGTATCGACTTTCCCGCCTTCCGGCACCGACGCTGCTTTTCGAATGTCCGCGCCCGCCGACACTGACGTATCGCTGTACCGAGACAGCTACAGTCGCGACCGTCGCGACAGTCGGCTTGGAGTTGAGCTCTTCGCGTTTGCAAACACGCCGTTCGCTTGAGACGGCGCGGCGCTTGTTATTGTGAGTCACGAGTGTGGGCGGCATCTCAGGACTTCAAGAAGGGACAGAGAGCGGTTGCTTTAGAGCCACGGCAGGAAAGGATATGATCACCAGCGGCCACCATGGCGGCCTCGCCCTGCACACATACACACATGTTGCAGTGGTCTCGTGTGCCTCCCCCTTCCTGTAGCCTCACAGCGGATAAGGGGGGGGGGGGGGTGGCAAACGCGCAACAGGCAAGCAGGCGCGAGTAATTAGTGTGGAAGATCGCTCGTGGCGAGGGTAAGCAGTAAGGATGTTGTTGGTGCGAGAGAAGAGTCGAATTGAAGAAGGGCTGCTGAGGAGAGAGAGAGGAGTATGAGGGGAGGGAAAGACGAAGAACCGCGTGGCTAATTGCCCGACACGGCTGCCCCTTTGATGGCAATTGGAGGAGCAAGAAGAAGCGCCCATTGCGGCGGTGACTCGCCCACTTATGCCGTATACGGCCGCGATGACGGCGAAGGCGCGGGGGACGCGCGGCGCACACAGTTTTGAAACATCGCGCGCGCGCGCGCGCGCGCGCGCTCTTGGGGGCCACATGCGCCGAAAAAGGGGGGCGCCAGCAAAAAGAGAAACAAGCTGCGTGGGGGCTGCTCTTCACCGTGGCCTCGATCGGCTACCCGCTGTGTCGACACAGGGCGTGCGTCTTCAACGAACCTTTAACCCAGTTGGCCTGCAGCGACAGATTGGCCGTTACGTACTGCCTCGGGCCTCTTACTGCAGTCTAATACCTGTCAATTGCCCGTGCCCTTGGCGACACAGGTCCAGCGGTCAGTCGCGGCTGAGGTGCGGAAAGTGGAACGGATATGGACGAGGAACAGTTCACACGCACAAGAACGGTCGTTTTGCCTTCGAGTAGAGCGTAGGCGTGTACGAAAATGCGCTCTTTAGCTTCGCCTCCTGAACTAACGTCTAACTACAAGACCGTTCAAAACTATGACGTACGTTGCAACTACTTTAGGAACTTATTGCGGCATTTTGAGAGGGAGAGAGATAGAAAGACAGGAAGGTTAACAAGGAAGAACTACGGTTCGCTACCCTGTACTGGGAAGGGGAAATGGGCATTTTGAATTGACAAAAAAGTATATAGCTTAAAGGTTTCATGTTGTCATGACTTTGCGAATGCTCTCAAGCAGTATACCGTGGGGCCTACAAAATTTTCATACGCCTGAAATGGCTTTTCAATAGCATACCTCGCGTGTAACAGTTGGAATTTAGGCTAATATTTATGATGTAGACATGCTATGGCTGCCATGGCAAATATGATCGAAGAAAACACCTTTCGCGCGGTATGGAAAACAACTGCACTATGTGCATGTAGGGTAGTTGTCGGCTATCCGGTAATATTTCCATGGTTTGTCATGATAATGCTTTAGAATACCAAATGTTTCTGCCGTCTTAATATATAAAGCTATAGTCCCTGGACAGATCTAAATATAAGTATAAAGATCTCGTGCTGCTCGAAGCACTAGTGCGTGCTTTTAGGAAATAGCACTGCAGTCTGTATGGCTTATTCCGGGCCCGTAGAGCTATAGCAGCCATTTTAAAGCGGGGAGTCTGTACCTCCAAATTAATGCAAAATGGAAATGAATGCTGAACTCACCGGTACAATGTTTCAGCCTGAATTAAATTACAGTCCCAAGTGAACACTTCCAATGACGACACACTTCGTATGTTGTTGCGACAGGAGGGAATCATCGGGCGACCGCGAAAGGGAATTCTGGTTCCCACTTTAGTGCAGCGCTGAGCCATACATATTCGAAAGCTTCGGGGTTGGGAAATTCTCGATGGTCTAGGAATCGAATCCCTCACCTCTCACGTCCAACGTACATTCGCTCTACGCTGAGCTATAGCTAAACTGGAGGTTAGCTTGGCACCTCAAAGGTGAGTCAGTATACAAATTGAAGCGGAAACGTAGTTTCTGCAAGTACACACGAAGGCTGACGCTGGTGGAGGAGTTTTCTTACAAAAATGAAGGTTATCTTTGATGAAATGCTCAGGAAGAGCTCATTTCATTAATCAGCTGCACGCGAGGGCCATCAAGGACATCCCGTAAATTTTTCTATACAAGAAATCGTAAAGAAATTCCGGTCGGTAAAGAAATTGTGATCGTTCCGCTATGCCTTGGAAATTGACTATTCCAGTCATCGTGGCCGTGGCTCTCAAAATTATCTTGACGCCATATTGTTACGTTCTACCCTACTTCTTTAACAATTTTTTTAAGCATTGCATGAAAAGCAAGTTATCTCTGCCCAGAGCGTACCTAATATGAATTACAGAATTTAACGCTGCGCGTTCTTAAAATGGTGACTTTTCGAAGCCGAAATAATTTCGGCACGCTTGCGTAATCTCCATCACTTCGTGTTGGCTGGACCGTCACACTTGCAACTCTTGCACACACTATCGTCTAGCGTTCCATCTAGCAACGTATGCAGGAAACCGTATACGTGGTGGGCCGGTATACGCGAGTCGGACCATGCAGTGTGCATGGGCCCCTCGATGTGGAGAATTCGTCCTTCGTGCCATGCCAAGACTATATTGCGCTAGCAGCTAGAACCCCTGTTCCGCGCAATCCCTGGCATCAGCGTCATTCACTGCTGAGCTTTTGCCAGGGCTTCTCATACTTTTATCCCAAGCATTCGCCATCGTGAAGGTTATATCATGTTATATACAATGATGCAGTGTTCATATACAACGATATGCTACTTAGAAAAAACAGAAATGAAGTGAGATTGCGAGAAGGCTGTATGGACAGGAATTCAAAGCTGCTTGACATGATTTCCCGTCTTATACCCTCTACACTTTCTGTACTCTAGTATAGGGCAAGTGTACGCATTTGCTCTGGTTGTTGTTGCCTCAAGCCCCCAATAACATTGCACTCGAAAAAAAAAAAAATCTGGGAAAACGAGAGGACCACAACATGCGCAAGGTGGCTGCTTGTTTTTGGCACGTAGCGCGAACACATGCAGACAATGTATTGATAGCCTTCACGTACTGTTGCTAGAACATGCTGGCTGCCATATCATCGACGTAGCATTTTCGCTTCAGCAGATGGCCCGTTTGCGACAACGTTATAAAGGTGCAACCGAAACGTCATTGATATGTATGCCATAATAACGACAACACTGGCTTGCGATGTTCTGATAACATGCTCGTAGAGACACGAACCTACAGTTTCCTACCGTACTAATACTACAAAATGGCTACGTCAGTGCAATCAATCTCTGCCGCATCCTATAATGGAGCATGTGGATGCTTCCAAAAGGCTTTAAGCGTTAGAAGAGCTGCACACAAAGCAAAATAATGAGTGAGAATCCGTTGAGCTTAATCAGGATTTCGATAAAGTTTCCGCGATCCCATGCAGTGACATAAAGGCGGGTACCCGATGTACGGGAAGGCAAACACACTGTTACAGACAAGCGAGACGCTACACTATGCTTGTTGCGTCTAGCACCACCGCGTCGTGTGTGCTTGTACTCCCGTGTACCAAGTGTTATCTTACTGTGACGGAGATCGCATCAGCCTTATCAGATTCTGATACAGCTCGACGGATTGATAACCACTCTGTGCACACCGTTATGCCTCTCTCGTATGTGTCCTACATGTGTGTTTCTACTCTGACACCACGAACCTATATTAAGTCAACTAACCCGATTATCCATTCTCCTGCAGAGGGATAACAGCGCCTGTCTTGTCTACTTGTACAGTCTTGCGTCCCTCCTGTGCTCTCTGATGTTAGGATTAATACTCCGCGTAAGCCTTAGCATACATGACACACCATTCACATTCGCTCGAACAATCTTGTGTATAAACAAGTCCGACCATGTCGTGCGTACCGATATCTTCATATTAAACGAGAACAGCTGAAAACTGTATATGGACAAAACTGAGAGCGAAATGGGCTTCGTTAAGTATGAAGTGGTTATGTGGTCCCGTCTTTAGAGGGAAAGGGAAGAAGGCTGACCTCGGTCAAGGCCACCATGAGAACTCCGAACGCCTCGGGCAGCACCTCGGTACTCCTCATGTTCAGCTTGAGCGTCACCCGCTTGGGCTTCTGGGTGACCTGGTAGAGAAGCTCGTTGAGCGTCACGTCCCACAGGCGTCCACGGGGCGGCTCCAGCACGGGAATGCCGTTGTTCAGCACCACGTCGGCCTCTATGAACACCGGCTGGTCGCCGCTAAGCGCCGCAGACAGCCGCTCGCGCGTGTTGGTCGCGCGGGACCAGCGCGTGAACTTTGACGCCTGCGGAGAAGTCGTTGTGGGTTGAGAATCCGCGTGCTGTGGGGAGGCGGCGGCCGCCGCGTGCGCGGGCGCACAGGCCAACACTGCGAACAGAGTGAATAGGAGGACTGCCACGATAGGACGGCAACACATTATTCCGTGAGGACTGGCCGTCACCACTGACACCGCACTGGTCGGCGTCATGTCCCTTCTGCTCTCGAAACAGGAATCGAAGAACGCCAGGCCCCGGGTCTTGCCCGCGCGAAGACGCCACGAGTCAGTCGGCTGGTGTGGGCCAAGGACGCCGGATGAAGTGCCCTCCAGGCGTGCTCTCGACGCTAGACCAGCTGTCTCCGTACGTCGGTCGTCCCGATTCGTGAAAAAAGAGTCGACTTCCCCCCCACTCTTGACGCGTCGTCGTCTTGGTCGGTGGCAAGCGCAGCGAAAGGGGACGGGCAGTTATTTTAAATCCCCGCGCCGCTGCCGCTCAGCTGGTTGCTGCCGCGCGTAAATATTGCCGTGAGAGGCAGGGCCCCTCATCTACGCTCTTCTGTTCCGAGTGGCGTCCCGCCAGAAACCGTGGGCGGCTCGGAGGAGAGGGAACAAGAAGAGGGTGAGGAGGGGCACACTCGTCGTTGTTGCGTCGAAGATTGCGTCGTCGTCGTCGGCGGGGCGGCTTTCGAAGGCTTGTTCTGCAACCGCGGCGCGTCGGACTCTTCGCTCCGAGGCAACGTCGTACGCGCGCGCACGTTTGCAAGCCGAGTACGATGAGAGAGAAAGAGCGCGTAGTGTTCGTACGTACTACGAGCTTCCCGCTCGCTCGCTCGCTCACCCGACCGACGCGGCTGCCGTTCTTCTCCTCATTTACCTCCTCAATTGAGTCGAAGGCTAGCGGAGGCCGCGCAACAGTTTCTCAGAGGAGGATGGGGCAATCTTAGCAATTCGCGGCCGCTCGATCTGCATGCTCCTCGACCCTTCTTCTTCTCTTCCTCCTCTTCCTCCTCCTTCCTGTGGCGCGTGTTTATGCCTCGCGACCGAGCCCTCACCGCCAGGCCGACCGGACCACGAAGTGAGCGCACGCGCCCGTGTCGGCGAGTTCGAGGATGTGCCTTTTAATGGTCGCCCAGCCAGCTATTCATGCATATGCCGCGAGGCGCAGGATATGCGCTCGCTCGCGCATCGTGCTCACACCCCATCGGGGCGCGTGCTTACGCGTGGTGGAGACGGCATTGAGCAACGGTGTAATCTAATAGGAGAGGGTGCGAACTAGCTAGACCTATTAGATTGCGCAATGGGCTCTTTTTTCGCGGGAAATGAGTCGGTGGTCCGGCTAAGAAGTGCATGCTCGCGGCTTTTTGCCTTGTTGGGATGCTGCCGTGGAGAATGCGGCGCGATGGAGCGTTGAGTGATGGGAGGGCCGCAGTGTCAACAATATGGCTTTCGTCGGCCCCATTAAGGAGGCCGCGTGCCTTTTAGCTCGTAATAAATGTATGTTTTGCCGGCCTTTCGGATTGCGCGCGTGCTTGTCGGGCCTGCAGTGGTGACTTGGGATAAAAGAAGTTTGCTGCTAGCGCGATTACCATGGCTCGCTTTCCTTTGGCGAAATTCCTAAGTACTTCAACCTTGAGGCAGGCACTGTGCTGCTTCCCAAGACTCTCCTTGCGTCTTTAAGGAGAGGCTGCCTCTCCTTAAAGCCTTAAAAATATACTGGCATAATAATAAAAAATACTAATGAGAAAGAGAGAGATAGCGAGAGAGAGAGAGAGTCCGTAATTTTGATGGCCATAATAATACGGTGATGACATTCATTTTCAGAACGGTGATTCGCACTCTTTCTTACTTACCCGCTTCCTCTCCAGCTGCGAAGAATGAACATCCGGCGCACTTTGTGCAGTGACCTCGGCGATCACCCATGCGTCGCGCGGTCCGTTTCTCTCAGGTCATGAACAGACGCACCTTGTGCGCCACGCCATTGTTAACTAGCCTACACAAAGTGTTTTGCACCTCTCACATCGCGTGATAGCATCAACGAACGTCGACGTCAACCTACAACGTATGCGGCGCTGTCGTGTACTGAGATGGTCGCCCGGTTCCCGTTACGATAGCGAATAACCACGTCCACGAATGAGTGCGTGAGTTGTGCATGTATGGTTGTGCATGCAGCCAGGACTTCTCTTATAAAGCCCAAGTTAATTTTCTACGAAGATTATCATATGGATGGGGTGGAGTATACGTGAAGAGGACTAAGCATGAAATTAAGCTGCGCGACTGAGGCGAAGAAGGGATACTCGAGCCAAGCACTGTTGCATTCTCCGTTCTCTTTCAGCACCTAGCCCACAACACAAGGCGAGGACAGATTGAAAGCCGAACGAAGATAGCGCTTGTCATTGTTCGGTTTTCAACTTTTCCTCGTCTTGTGTTGTGCGCTAGATGCTGAAATGGAATACCATTCTCTTTTTTTATGTGCACCCCTTCATGATCATTCCGTTCCATGATCACGCTCAAGTGCATACAATACGCGTATACACTCTGCGACATGGTAATCCAAATGCCAATACACAGCGAAGGACGCGTACGCCTCACTGTATACAACTAGGCATGAGCTTTGAGAGACTACTAAGAGGAATGAGCATACGAATTTTGTCAACAACGAATAGTGCGTAAAAGCGGTGACTTGGTGTTTTGTCACGGTATCGTATATAGTGCCAAGAAATTACAGGCGCATTCGTGGCATCCAATGGTAAAAAAATTATGTGAATTGGTGATTTGGCAGATCCCATGCAATCGAGGTCAAAAGGCACCTATGGATAATGGTGTGATATGTAATGCGTAGTTGTTAGGTGCGTAATCCGCTAAGTTCACCAGTGTTACAGTCAGCGCAGTTACGGCGGAGGGGGGGGGGGGGGAGGCGGTGGAAAGAAACGCCAACAGCACGGTGCGGTGTTTTCACCGCGATCTGACCTTGATGGCAATACAACGATGCTATAGTGATCCTTGATTGTATCATGGATGACTCTAGTGGCTTCTTATTACCACAGGCTACAACAGCTTCAAAAGGAAAACGAAAAAGCAGAGAACGTAGGTGCCGCACTGTTCGCGTTTCTTTCCGTCGCCCCTGTACATGGCTGCGCATTAGAGTACCAGTATTGACATAGATGCAATCTGCAGACGATCTAGTCTATATGAACTTTACATGTAAATGTCAGCCAACCAAAATTTCTCCCTTTCTCTCCCTCCCTCTCTCTTCGGACGCTGAAATCTAGGCATTCCATCTGTTTCCTGTCGGTACACAACTCAAACACATTTCTTCCATTGACAAGCGTGACGGATCTGCGTCAGTGCAATTTGACCAGTGCAAAGCTTTCCTGCACCTTTTTATTGTCTTATTTTGATATCAGCTTTCAGGCAACATATTGAATTGTATAGTATTACGAGCGCTTTCTTGTATCATTTACGCGAACGTCAGCACGCATTAACAGAAAAAAAAAGAGGTCGCCCATACAGCATCACGGTGATATACAGGAAACCAGCGCGCATTCATGAACGGCGAGAGTTTTCAGCCCTGATTTAGTTCACTAAACGAAATTTGCTCCGCACTCGTTTCGTGCACTTCACCGGTTACTAGAAAGTTAGAACTTTTTCCTTTTCATATATCTTGAGTGGCCGGGAGGCGTATGGGAAAGGTACCGCATCTGACGGCAGTTTCCTCTCTGAATACGCAACCCATTTGGCACGCATTCAAATATTTCCGCGGTTACATCGCTCTAGCCTATAGGCATGCACCGGCTTCTGGATTCCACTTCGGGCGTGTGTCTTTTCTATATTTACTTTTTCTGCCGCCCCGATTCGCACTTGGAATTTCCGTATAAGCAGCTGTCCGCGTGTACACGCGATACCGGAAAGATTGCAAGCCTGCAACGCCCATATAGAGTTTCCTACAAGGAATGCTAGAAGGATCTCTGGCATTGCAACCGTTCGGCATGCACACATGAATATGGATTTGTCTAATCTCCGCCCCCGCGGCTTCAGACATTCCTGTGACTCTATTTCTCGCGTTTTATCCGTCTGTAGATAGTGAAGTAGTCCTATAATTACGTAAGCAGGGGAACGCAATATCTCTGTCACTCTGTGCCCACGTTCGCGGTCATTGGCGAATTATTATACTTTCAACGCAGTCTTCTAAAAACCTTGAGGAAACCACTTTCTAAGCAATAAAGTACGAATCTTAGGCGCCGAATTCATGCACTGCCTATTCGTTCCCCATGCTGGCGAAACCGCACCAATTACCAATTACCAAAAGTTACCAATTGCATATATACAAGAATAGTTCATTCGACTGCAAACTCACTCGTGAAATTCACTCAGGATCACTCAGACTCAAACGGACCCGTAAGTCGGAGTGAACCCGTATGAGTTGTAGTTAAGTTTAAGCCAGACTGAAGCTGTCGGAATAAAAACTTGGCTATTCGTGAGTCCGAATGAGCGATAGAGAAAAAATTGAGAGCCCTTCCTCTACTGTGAAGACAGAAATCAGCGAAGCTGAGACTATGGTAGTTCTGGTATAGTTAATATTGCTATAGTTAATTTATATATTAGCATTATTGCCTATATTGAGCGAATAAACAGACATACACTCAAAGATCCCGGCGTTTCTCTTGCGCATGACGCATATTATCTCATTAACGGCGGCCCGGTCTGAAAATGAAATCCTGTAGTACATAAGAAACGCCGTTGTTTCTAAAGTGCAAAAATGGCGTCACGTTCGTTTCCTGTGCAAGTGTCTTTGAGGCAAAACAGTTCACGTCATTCTGCCTTATCGGCGAAATCGTACGCCTTTATGTTTACATTTACGACATGTCCATTTTTTTTTCTTCCACGCACAAACGCTGTATTAGTCGAGTTGATCGGTGCGCCGAAAATTTTTGTTCTACGCGTCTTCTGTTCGTGTACGCGAACCGCCAGAACACAGCCATATGCAGCTTCGCTTTTAAAGAGCGGTAGACGACCCAGTCATCAGATTGATATTGAATTAAACTGATGTTGCGGTTATAACAGCGGCAAAGACAAGAACAGCCAACCGTAGCAGACAGCAGCGCAAACATGCAGTGCTGGGAATGTGCTAGTGCACGCTGTAGTTGAATACTGTCAGCAATACCCAATCGCAGAATGATGATGGGAGAGGCGCAAGAAGGCATCTTATTAAAAAAGTTTGACTTACACACTCAAAATATTGAACGAGTTCTGTTTTTTTTTTTTATTTTGGCACCCTATATGGACATCATAAGGCCAGTCTCTCTTTCTATCTCTCTTGCAGGGCGCTTTAAGGAGCATTCATCACAGTTCCGAAAGGCAACGAAAGCACTGCTGTGATTTCTTATGGATATCGGACTGATTCACCGTGTGTAATATCAAACGCGGAACTGTTGTTACGTCGGCTGCAACAGTGGTTTTTCCCTCCTCCTCTCTAACTTGTCTTCCTCTACCCAAGCGCAGGGTAGTCTACCGGGTTCAGCCCTGGTTGACCTCCCTGCCTTTATTTTATCCTTCTACTTTCTCGAATGCACATTCATTCACCATTGGAATGGCTGATAGCCCATTGTGTGAACTCTGCGGGTGCGGCGAAACCATGGCGCACCTTCTATGCGCATGCACCCGTTTCGACACCCAAGGAGCAGCCCTCTCAGCCACATTGGGCCAGCTAGACAACCGGCCTCTCAAGAGGACAAAATCCTAGGGCACTGGCATACCCGATCTTCAGCGCGAGCGGCTTAAGGGCGTTGCTGTGGTTTCTTCGGCAAACCGGACTGAAAGTAAAGTTATTTATGTCTCACACAATGCTTTTAGACAGTGACTTTGTAGTGTTGCTATAGACTCTTTCCTTCTCTTTCATTCTTTCGTATCCCCTTTCCCCTTCCTCAGTACAGGGTAGGCAACCGGAGTATACTCCTGGTTAACCTACCCGTCTTCCCTCTGCCTTTCTCTCTATCTTTCTTCTCCTCTCCATCTATCCAAAAAGGCATCTCTGCGCTGTGGTTTATATTCCACCTGCGTAATCCTGCAAAGCTGCTGCTGCCGTTCGCGATTCCACCGCACTCAGGATAGTCATGTTGCCACCGCGCAGCCACCCCGAGAGTTTTATTTCGAGACGAAGGTCGACGGCGTGGAGGTTTCGAAACAAGGTCTTAATTCGTGACCTGCGTCTCCCTCCCTCCCTCCCAATTCCGTTCTCGTGATTCTCGTAACATCACGCAACGGCGACGAAGGCGGCTGCTGTCACCCTCCCCGTGGCCCTCGGGTGTCTCATTCGAGTGGGCGTGGTGTGGTTGGCTCCCCAGGTGTCTCGTGTGTGTCGACGTCAAGGTGCAAGTGACAAGAGTGTCTCGAGGCACCTACGTGCCTGTCACTGCCATAGCGACTTGATTCTGTTGCGGTGGCTGAGCAGGCTTCGCTCTCGTGGTGCACGTTTACCACGTAAAAACAGCGGCACCGAGTAGTAGTTGTCATTCTGCACTATTGCACACACTGTTTGTCTGCTTTTTCCTTGTTAATGTCTTTCGGGACGTGTGAAGCATCTTATGTGGCTTTTAGCCCAGAAATGACCGTCCATACATGTACACTTACTAAATTTATCGATTGACATTACTTAATACACTCTACAGCCCATGCAGGTGTTAAACTCAAGTAGACGCGAAAGGTGTAAACTCCGCGCTGTGCAGGTAATCGCTCGAACAATCCAAGTAGTAAAGTCATGAAGTCAGATTCCGTTGGTATTACGTTCGATGTTCGTTATTACCAAATGAAACAATTTCACGCCTGTGCTACCGACACCTGACCACCCGCTGGCTTCATTTTTTAAGGTTCGCCTGGATACCGGATGTGCCCTCGGGGTGGCCTTCATGTCATTTTATAGATATAATGAATAAGCGAGGACATCCCGAATGATTGAGCGCTCGGCAGCTGACGCGTCACACAGATGAGTAAGTGATCGCCAGTAGGGCCTATAGAGAGATGGATATACAAATAAGGAAAGGACAAGGAGGTTAACCGGAATTGAAACATCTGGTTTGCTACCCTACATTAGGGGGAAGGGGAAAGAGAGGTGGAAAGAAGAGCGGAGAGAAAAAGCAGGTGTGCAGAGAAAAAAGTAAAGGTGCCCATGGGATTTCAACTGGCAGACTGTCGGATTCGAAACGATAGATAGATAGATAGATAGATAGATAGATAGATAGATAGATAGATAGATAGATAGATAGATAGATAGATAGATAGATAGATAGATAGATAGATAGATAGATAGATAGATAGATAGATAGATAGATAGATAGATAGATAGATAGATAGATAATGAGATGCGTATGGTGGGGAGGTTCACAGGAAGATAAACGTCCGAATTGCTACCCTGCTTTGGGGAAAAGGTGAATGGAGACAGACAGGAAATAAAGAAAATAATAAGGAAACACAACTAGAAAGAGAATAGCCAAAGGGCAGAATAAATATTGCGCTGGTGTATCGATGCAAAATGACGTGAAATAACGGAATATAAGCTAAGCTAGTTTAACATACTAATTATCTTATGTTCATCTATTTGCAGTATTAACGCGATAGCGTTAGAGAGCTCGTTTCGCAGAAATGCCGCCGCCGGTGTCGGTGTCGCTATGATGCTTGTGAGCGAAAAATCATGCGTGACCGAAAAATCGAGAAAGATGCAAATAAAATTAACAATAGAAGTCTTCGGTCCCGTTGAGGATCGAACCCGGGCCGTTCGCGTGGCAAGCAGGTGTCCTACCACAAAGCCACGATGTTACTTGCAAATTCTTTGGGAAAAAAAAACAGTACATGAATGCCATGTAGTGTAAAGAGAGTCCTTAGCGCATTTTGTTAGGCAGGCGTCACGACGAAAATGAGCCCATTCGGCGATTTGTAGACGCATTCGCGAGGCCATCAAACTACGTTTTTTGCGCGACACCATGCTTCGGAAAAAGCCGGGATAGTTCAGCCACCGCCGCTAAAAACACACACGAACTTTCAAACAGCTCCAAAATGGCCAACTATGTCCATCTAGCGGAAAACATATCAAGCCAATGCCTACTTTCTAGAGGATGCGTTGATCAAGCAAACAGCAAACATTAGATAATGTGCTGCCATCTGTGAGGCATTGTGAAAAATATGTCTCGACTCTAGCACAGGGAAGTGCTTTAGATCGAAAACCTGTACCATCACTATACATAGCGCGCGCGCGTGTCTGTGTGCGTGTAACAACACGCATTAATAAGTATGCACTTAATGGTTGAAGTGCGCACTAGGGGCCGGATCTCGCTATCGCGTTCAACTCTTAAAGGCAAAGCTTAAAGGTCCCCCAATTTTTTTTCTTTAGTGCAGTTTTTTTTTTAAATCTGGGTAATTACATGTGTTTACGGGACTCCTCGCATTGCATCACGCTTGTATAGGGATTTATAGCGGGTTTTCCGAAGCAGACTCAAGCATTGGCGTGGTTGTGTGGTAAAGCACCCGACTGCCATGCAGAAGGCCTAGGTTCGATACCCACTCGTCTAATACCTAAGCCGGGTAAACCACTCAGTCTTAACGCGCTCAGGTCCATCTCACTCACTTCAGGCGTGGGGAAGGTGGCCGAGCACGCTGTACACAACCGCACCTCAAGATATATAGAGAACAAGGATCTATTCGCCTACGATCTTATTGGCTTCAGGTTGTGACTTTCCACACAGGATCTCATGAAGCTCATTAAGCACCAAGTTCTGTACAGAGACACCCGGGATGTCAGGGGCATCCTGGCGCTGGACTTAGAAAGTGCTTTCGATAACATTGCTCACTCTCACATCCTCAAGTCACTCTCAGAGCTGGGGCTCGGTGCCCGTTTTCACGAGCTCTTTTCTCCGCGGCAGACGTGCTACGATACGAATCGAGGACCTGAAATTTCTACCTTATTCCCCTCCCAATGCGTAGGGTAGCAAACTGGACGCAGTCTAGTAAATCTCCCTACCTTTCTTCTATTCCTTCTCTCTCTCTCTCTCTTTGAGAAACGAGCTCTTCAACGCTGATGCGATAAAAGCGGCCTCATTTTTAGCTGAGCTATGAAATTCGATGAATTTCGTAGCTCCGCTAAATTTCATAGCTCCGCATAGAGGACAGCAATGGCGTCACTATTTCCGACAACGATTGCAGCGATGTAACTCAGAATTCACTAAACTACGTGCGTCTCTAGCGCGCTATAATGGCAAGCGTAGCCCGCACACTTACGAAGCGAAGTAGATCGATGGTTGAGTTTACTACAATACCTCCTTCAACAATAAGGTAAGCGTATAGCCATTGGAAATATTGTATCTTTTTGGACATTTGAAAGGTTCGTCCAATTTGAACAAAATTGATTGTGGACGCATTTTTGATCAAAATGCCAAGCTTTTGGAAATATTGTATCTTTCGACATTTGGAAGGTTCGTCTAATATGATTAAAATTGATTGTGGATGCATTTCTGACCAAACGGTAAGCCTATAGCCTTTAGAAATATTGTATCTTTCGACATTTGGAAGGTTCGTCCAATATGATTAAAATTCATTGTGGATGCGTTTCTGACCAAAATGGTAAGCCTATAGCTTTTAGAAATATTGTGTCTTTCGACATTTGGAAGGCTCGTCCAATATGAGTAAAATTGATTGTGGATGCATTTCTGACCAAAATGGTAAGCCTTAGCCTTTAGAAATATTGTATTTCTTTCGACATTTGGAAGGTTCGTCCAATATGATTAAAATTGATTGTGGATGCATTTCTGACCAAAATGGTAAGCCTATAGCCTTTAGAAATATATTGTATCTTTCGACATTTGGAAGGCTCGTCCAATTTGAGTAAAATTGATTGTGGATGCATTTCTGACCAAGAATGGTAAGCCTATAGCCTTTAGAAATATTGTATTTCTTTCGACATTTGGAAGGTTCGTCCAATTTGAATATAATTGATTGTGGATGCATTTCTGACCAAAATGGTAAGTCTTTAGAAATATTGTATCTTTCGACCATTGAAAGGATCGTCCAATTTGAGTAAAATTGATTGTGGATGCATTTCTGACCAAAATGGTAAGCCTATAGCCTTTAGAAATATTGTATCTTTCGACATTTGAAAGGCTCGTCCAATTTGAGTAAAATTGATTGTGGATGCATTTCTGACCAAAATGGTAAGCCTATAGCCTTTAGAAATATTGTATCTTTCGACATTTGAAAGGCTCGTCCAATCTGAGTAAAATTGATTGTGGATGCATTTCGGACCAAAATGGTTAGCCTATAGAAATATTGTATCTTTCGACATTTGAAAGGCTCGTCCAATTCGAGTAAAATTGATTGTGGATGCATTTCTGACCAAAATGGTAAGCCTATAGCCTTTAGAAATATTGTATCTTTCGACATTTGAAGGCTCGTCCAATTTGAGTAAAATTGATTGTGGATGCATTTCTGACCAAAATGGTAAGCCTATAGAAATATTGTATCTTTCGACATTTGAAAGGCTCGTCCAATTTGAGTAAAATTGATTGTGGATGCATTTCTGACCAAAATGGTAAGCTAATAGAAAGATTGCATCTTTCGACATTTGAAAGGCTCGTCCAATTTGAAAAATTGATTGTGGATGCCTTTCTCACCAAAATGGTAAGCCTATAGCCTTTAGAAATATTGTATCTTTCGACATTTGGAAGGTTCGTCCAATATGATTAAAATTGATTGGGATGCATTTCTGACCAAAAGGTAAGCTATAGCCTTTTAGAAATATTGTATCTTTCGACATTTGGAAGGTTCGTCCAATATGATTAAAATTGATTGTGGATGCATTTCTGACCAAAATGGTAAGCCTATAGTAGAATATTGTATCTTTCGACATTTGAAGGCTCGTCCAATTTGAGTAAAATTGATTGTGGATGCATTTCTGACCAAAAGGAAGCCTATAGCCTTAGCAATATTGTATCTTTCGACATTTGAAGGCTCGTCCAATATGAGTAAAATTGATTGTGGATGCATTTCTGACCAAAATGGTATAAGCCTATAGCTTTAGAAATATTGTATTCTTCGACATTTGGAAGGCTCGTCAATTCTGATTAAAATTGATTGTGGATGCATTTCTGACAAATGGTAAGCCTATAGCCTTTAGAAATATTGTATCTTCGACATTTGGAAGGTCGTCCAATTTGAGTAAATTGATTGTGGATGCATTTCTGACCAAAATTGTAAAGCCTATAGAAAATGTTGTATCTTTCGACATTTGAAAGGATCGTCCAATTTGAGTAAAATTGATTGTGGATGCATTTCTGACCAAAATGGTAAGCCTATAGAAATATTGCATCTTTCGACATTTGAAAGGCTCGTCCAATTTGAGTAAAATTGATTGTGGATGCATTTCTCACCAAAATGGTAAGCCTATAGCCTTTAGAATTATTGTATCTTTCGGCATTTGGAAGGTTCGTCCAATTTGAATAAAACTGATTGAGGACGCATTTCTGATCAAAATGGCAAGCCTATAGCCTTTGGATATATTGTATCTTTCGGCATTTGAAAGGATCGTCCAATTTGAGTAAATTGTTGTGGATGGCTTTCTAACCAAAATGTAATCTATAGCCTTTAGAAATATTTTATTTTCGACATTTGGAAGCTTCGTCCAATTAGAATAAAATTGATTGAGGACGCATTTCTGATCAAAATGGCAAGCATATAGCCTTTGGATATATTGTATCTTTCGACATTTGAAAGGCTCGTCCAATTTGAGTAAAATTGATTGTGGATGCATTTATGACCAAAATGGTAAGCCTATAGCCTTTAGAAATATTGTATCTTTTGACATTTGAAAGGCTCGTCCAATTTGAGTAAAATTGATTGTGGATGCATTTCTGACCAAAATGGTAAGCCTATAGCCTTTGGATATATTGTATCTTTCGACATTTGAAAGGCTCGTCCAATGTGAGTAAAACTGATTGTGGACGCATTTCTGACCAAAATGGTCAGAAATATTGTATCTCCATATTTCGAAGGTTCGTCTCATTTGAATAAAATTGATTGAAGACGTATTTCTGACCAAAATGGTAAGCCTTTGGAAATATTGAATCTTCCGACATGGGCCTCAAGCATTTCCGCTTACATCGAAAATGCGGTCGCCGCCGCCGGGATTCGAACCCGCGACCTTCGGTTCAGCCGTCGAGCAGCATAACCACTAGACCACCGTGGCAAGTAATTGGCGATGCAAATAAATTATGAAGAGAAAACTTTGAAATGCGCAAGCATTGTTATGCAGACTTAACGGTAATCTGTCAGTCCGCCCATCCCTCTGTTACGTAACAAGATAATCTCTTCAAATAAATAACTGTATAAACAGAGTCAATTGTCTTGGCTATGCCGGGCTTTGAACCCAGTCCCCTACGCTTGGAATACGAGGGTCCTGACCAATCGCGCCGGTGAAATTAATGTGAAGCGGGCATCAGTCAACATACTCTTGAATGAGTATGTCAACGTAACAAGACCGAAGTTGAGGGAAGATGGAGGCCTGAAGGGAAGAGAAAAATTGTTGAGCAGTGAATGTCGTCTTCGTCAAGGAAGCAAAAATGACAACATGACAATGAACAGCTAGAACAGGGTAGCAAGGACAGTTGGTTCCGTGGTGAAGAGAAGACCACCTGTGAAATCGTTAAGTCCAGTGACGTTGCCTGTTCAACGAGTTTTTCATGCCAACCTAAGGAACATTGTCCTGCCTGTGCCAAACATAAGTGACGCATCCTTAATAGCCAATTCCTTGGGTTAACTTTGCGCCTCGTCACGCTGCCGAAAGGGATCTTAGAGGCCACGTAGAAGGAAGGATGTGCTTAAGACCTGCTCCGCCAGGTGGTGCAGTGATCCCAGCTGCTCAAAAGAAATGCGTGTGCTCTTTCAACGAACTTGTTCAGTTAAATTTCATTAATTATTCTGACAGTTAATTGGCTCTTATATTAAGTGAAGTTATGCTCCGATATCATATGAATCCGATATAACTCTTAAGTAGAACCAGAGTTATCGATTCCGTACCAGTTTAATTTTTTTACTATACTTCTTGTGAACATTAGGAAAACCGGAAGTAAGTGCTCAACCGGAAGTGCTTGGAAGAGAAACAAGAGTGTCACTCTACGCTAGCGCCACTAATATACACTTACGGTCAGAAGACACAATAGGTGGGTGTGGTTACACAAGAACATGGTTCTACAAAGGCGTTGTTCGAGGCCAGACATGGTTCCCAGAGCCAGAGCAACGTAGAAACGCCATTCTACACGGGGTCGACAGTAACTGCGGGTGACCCGAGCAACGCCTGTGGTGCGGTGTGTACACGGGCACTGTCTAAAACTCTCTGCCTTTGCATTGACCTTGCGCGCTCTGGAAGCCTCGAGTCGGGCTGGCTTCCCACGGAAGCGACGTCTCCTCCCACGAGTAACCTCACTGGCGCCGCACTTTGCCAGACGCATCACGTGCCGACAATAATTGCCCATATGGCACGGGGTGGAGGAGTACCAGGCGCTGCCGCGAAATTGAGGGCGGAGATGCCAACCATTTCGTAGGCTTAACTCGCCCATAACTACGTGTACACTGCCTCTAAACTAATCAGCATACTCATACATTTCTCGGCTAATGGCGCCACAGAAATTAAATCAACGAAACGAGGTGCTAAGAGAACGCAAGGGGCACACATGCGTGAACCCATCACACGTAGTAAGAAAGAAACTGATAATGCATCGCAGGACACGCATGGTAAAACCTAAGATAATGTGTTACTGATGCTATATATATAGCATCTCTCTCTGTCTATCTCTCTCTCTCTCTCTCTCTCTCTCTATATATATATATATATATATATATATATATATATATATATATATATATATATATATATATATATATATATATATATATATATATATATGTGTATATATATACATATGTATATATATATATATATATATATATATATATATATATATATATATATATATATATCCTTCGCGCCCCCCCCCCCAGTCATCTAATAGGGGGGGGGGCGCAAAGTCTGCCCCATACATTGACTTAATAGGGAAGGGGGCCGCTGCGATGAACCTTCGCCCCCCCCCCCCCTGAACTTTTACCTTATTTGTATGTGCTTGCTTGTGTTATCTGAATAACCATTCATTGAAATGACAACTTGACACACAGAAGATGCACTGGCCAAAAACACTTTATTACACACTTCAGAACAGAAATTCCTCTGTGCTACACCGTTACATCTTTTTTTTTAATTATTGTCATACCACACCATGGGCCTTGAACTATAACGATAAAAGTTAAGTATATTGTTAGAGGGTTCGGTTTCGGCACATGAGCTCTAAACAAAACAAAGGTTCGCTTGTAAACGCGATTAACTAATGAAGGCAGTGGTTTTTAGCCTTTGGTCGCACACCGTGTCATATTCGTTGCGATTTCCGTATTTACACAGAAGCATTCACAAGACCCTACCTTTCAGTCAGCAAGACCACTTCTAAGATAGTTAGATAGAGACTTTGGTCTAAGAAACAGCGCTGGAAGAAGACGATGACGAGAAGACACAAGCACGGCACCATGTTTTTGTCCTCTCGTCATTGTCTTGTTCTAGCGATGTTTCTTCGTTCGAAATCAGAATGTACCAACCAGCCCAATTTAAGACGCTAATACTAAGATAGAGCTGGGCCTCAAGAAAACCGGCTGCTCGTGAACCACTATCATCGCTTGCCGAGGCGTGTAGACAAAGTTATCACTGCAAAATAGTGTTTGGATACGTCTTAATTAACAAGCTGGCACGTTACGCGACCGAAATGGACTCATGCTGAATTTTAATTAGCTGTATCGTGCCTGGCACGATGTGAGAACGCTTATCAGTAGCTCTTACCATGCACGATAACGTTTTACAACGGAGATCCCAGTGGAAACGTCTAAGTTCATAGACATTAAGTTTTTGGGGACAAGCTACTCAACTTCGTTCGCTTGCCGTGTGTCTTGTTTATACCGGGCTCCTGACGGCCAAAGCAGCTAAGCATGAAGCAACCAGTTAGACACATTTACACACAGCACGCAGCAAATAACATACAGCGCTCGTGTTTCGTCGTTTGTCCTTATATTGTCTATGTTTTTTTTCATGCATGCTGTGTGTAAAGATGGAGATGTACCGACTCGCCCAACTATAGCTATCGTAACCCGTAAGGCAGCGCCTATCTATATATTTAGCTAACATTCTCGTGTTCAAATGCTTTCTCGCGATGCTTTAATCGCTATATGTCCCCTGTGTTGCCTAAAGCCCGCTACTCGCACGTTTTAAACAAGTGCCTTGAGCTCTCTACGAGGCGTGCGACAATCAACAACACCACGGTGGTCTCCAGAGCTGTCGCCAGCAACGCTAAACGACTAGACGGCCAGCCGTCAAGCCGTGTAAAACAAAAGAATTTAATGCGTAGATCATTGGCGTCAGATTGTTTCTCAACAACAACAGCGTACGTTCGCAGAGCCGATATCCCTTCAATTATCAGGCCTGTAAAGGAAATACTAAACGTGAATTTGCACTGGTGTCCCGTCCACATTCATGTTCAAGCGTCACGTCATCAGCAGTGCAGGAAGGCAGCCAAGGAGATCGCGAGGCACAAGAGCAGTAACGCAGTCAACGATGTCGTACGCGAAACGGCCGACGAGGACGAGATGCGGACGTCGTACACCACAGCGGCGCCCGGAGACTCGAACAGGAGCGAATTTGAAGGTGCAGACACCATGGGCGTCGGTGATGATGTCTGTGTCGACGGTGATGGCGACGACGGCCACTGGCGAGTCACCAGGGGCTTTCCAGAGCGCAAGGTGTCACCTTTCTTGTCGTGGTCTTCTTCGTCGAAAGAGGAGGTAGTCGGCAGACAAGGAGAGGCCCACACCTGCGCCGTCACGTTGGGGCCGTTAGTCAGCGTAATGTAGAAGCAGCCTCCATTGATCTGCACCTTGTCCGCGTCTTGTCCCCAGCCCAGAACCAAACTTCCGACACGGCTCAGATCGACCTTGGCTTCCACGAGGTCCCACTTGTTCGGCATCAGGAGCCTGGCTCCAGGTCCGGCTAACACGACCGCGCGTTTGCCAGCTAGCGCCCTGTGCTGACAAGAGTATCCGATGCCCAGTGACCATTCCGGAAGCGGACCGTCGTCGACGTGTTGAACGTGCGGCGTTGGTGAAGACACGAGGGCCTTAGCGCGATCGAAGTCCTGCTTCTGGTCGGACGGCAGGTCGTAGTATACGGCCGTCAATGGAAGAAGGTTCCGTAGCTTCATTAGCGCTTTCGTGCTCCACGGGTCCCGCGGCGAAGACCAGACGGTCAGAGTCGAGCCAGGGATGACGTCCAGCAGCCACAGTAACTGCGGCGTTGACGCGGCCAGCATGGAGGCTCGCACGGGAAAGGTGACCCGGGGAACGCGGTACGGACCGCAGACCAGGAGCCGAGCCATGGCTTCGACGTGAGCCCAGCTGTAAGAAGACATGGGACGCGTGGTCCAGCCCAGCGATAGGGTGGCCTGCGGGAAGCGGCTGGTGCACAGCTGCAGGAAGTGCTGGGCATCCACGTCGGGCCTGCCACCCGGTCCTTCGACGATGTCAGCATTCAGCCACAGGTCACGCAAGTTCTGCGAAAAAAAAATGGAACCGTTTTTAGGTTCTTCCTCAGGAATTAATTCTATATAAACGTGATGCGCTGATAACGATCGGGGCAGCAGGCATGAGCATAGGCGTGCTCTGGGTTTCCCCATCAGGGGGGGGGGGGCGAATGTTCATCGCAGCGCCCCCCCCGCTAGTAAGTCAATGTACGAGGCAGATTTTGCGCCCCCCCCCCTTATGTGACTAGGCGGGTCAATGTGTGGGGCAGATTTTGCGCCCCCCCCCCTCTTAGGTGACCAGGGGGCGCCCCTCCTGCCCCCCTTCCTCCCCCCCGTGTGCACGCCTATGGACATGAGCATCGCGAGATGTCGTAAACATTTTAACCCCTCGGCAATGGCTGTCTGCTGCACTTGAAACTGGCCATATCTTGTATTCAGAGGCAACGAATGAAGCACGAATTATGGAAATAAAGGTGTGAGGGAATGAATGATTAAAGTACGGCAGTAGGCTGAAGCAAAGACATCGTATCTTTAAGGGTCTCTACAATTTACTTCCTACGAGTGCTGATTCTAACAAAAAAGTACAGAATAAATTAACACTAAGGTAATCAATGGTTCCTGTATAAGGCCTGTGTTAGAAGAGAGCTCACGAAGGAATATATGGCAGGCCTTCACAAACCGAAATGATACATTAAATGACTATAAAGGTTCGTACGCGTCATGCGTACTATACGCGCATCTTGAAAGCCTTTCCAGCGCACTGCTAAGAATGCAGCATTGTTGTACCCGAATGGTAGAGGAAGTGCCTATGTGCTATGATAGTGGCAGCACATTGATTCAAAGCAGTCGCGAATAATTATGAACGGTCGAAAGTCGTTATATCTGCTTCGTACTTATTAACGATCCGTAGAAGCGTATTCCGCTTGCAACTGGATTTGCATATGGAATTATGAGAACGAACGTACACGAACGCACAGATAGAGAGAGGGAGGGAGGGAGGGAGGACAGTCATTCAGGCATGCAAGTAGTGTAAAGCAAGCGGCAGCACTCAACTTGAATGCACACACACTTTTACAACGCGGCGGTGTACTGTCCATTTCGCAGATAAGGACCCGAAGGTCGCGGGATCGAATTCCGGCCGCGGCTGCTGCATTTTCGATGGAGGCGAAAATGTTTGAGGCCCGTGTACTTAGATTTAGGTGCACGTTATAAGGAACCCCAGGTGGTCGAAATTTCCAGAGCCCTCCACTACGGCGTCCCTCATATCATATCGTGGTTGTGTGACGTTAAACTCCAGATATTATTATTATTATTATTATTATTATTATTATTATTATTATTATTATTATTATTATTATTATTATTATTATTATTATTATTATTATTATTATTATTATTATTCCCAGCTAAGTGAAATTGCGACGAGGAAGCCAGGTGTTGGGAATCGAACGGCCCAGTTGGGAAACACGAGCGTAGTAGCGTTATCATTGCATCGGCGCAGGTCTTCCGAGTAGTCAGTTGTGTGCCGGTGAGGCTCCCTCGCGTTTGTGCAGTCACTTCGAGATAACATTGTCATACAGCCGCGCCTAATTCATCCACGCGCTATCCGCATGGGAGGGCAGTGACGCTTAGCTGACACTTTCTCTCAGCTTTCGAGCTCGTCAGAACGATCATTACAACTTAATCATAAGTGCTCTCAATGACTTCCACGTGTCTAGCACGTGTGTATCAAGAAATAAAAGAAGTAGGGCAGTTACGTGGCGAGTGACATATGAGCAGACTTATACGTAATCGATTAGATGCAATCAATTACGTTTTTGCGTATTTTTGTAGTTAATGGATTTATTTTCTAAATTAGTAACGGCCAATGTATTCCAACCATTTTATTTTTCGTAATCAGTTGCATGTAACCGTTACCTTAATCGCAGGAAAAGCTTGTGACAGGAGATGCGTCTTTTAGCATGTGATGCGTATACCACGCCCCCAGTCATGGCACGCGGCATCCTGATCGATGCGTATCTTTCGACAGGCAAACCTGAGCACGCTGCAACTGTTTCCTTGTCCTAATGGTAGGGCTCGAGGCCTGTAATGCCGGCACCACATTCGGCAACTCACGCACACCCCGATTTCACCCTTTCGTTTTCATTCGTTATAGATTCCGACTTTTATTCAACAATTTCGCCGTCCATTATCCGGCATTGGCGACATAAGCGAACATTCGTTGCGTAGTTGAAGGACGTGGGGTAGGGACATAAATTTAACACCTGACGTTACGTAAGCGCTTGCTTGCATGTTTTACGACAAACCGCTACGAGGCGATTACAGGTGACATCAGCAGCACTAATGTCTCTTTCTTTTACGAGTGTCACATGTGTATGATTCAGGTTTATTTCTGCCTTAACGACGCGCATATTTCGTAATCACTAAGATATCTCTGCTCTTAGGTGCAAGGTCCCCGGAATGCGATACGCGACAAAGTCGAATTGCGGGATTTTTATAAATGTGCGCCGTTCCATTTGGGGCACCCTGACGACATAAATGACTTTTCCGGAATGAGTAGGCGAAGAAGTGCTTGACCCGTAATATTCCAAGGATAGTAACGTACATATGATCGACTACGTTTTAGTAATTCATCAATTATTTTTTGTGGAAGCATTAACTGGTAAAAATGTAATGGTTTAGATAGTTTACTGAAGTAATTGTCAATGTAATGGGTTACCTTTCTTTTTCTGTGACCCGTATGAATATGTATGTACGATATTTATGTAATATCATTACAGCTATGAGTGAAGTTAATTAGAGACGATAAGGAACGTGGGCCTTGTAGAAACAAAGCTATACGGAGCAAACATGCCATGGCGTCAGCCTCCGCCATAGTGTCACGAACCGCTACAATCGTCAAATACACGACTACAGATACCATAAAATACCGCTTCGATTTATGCTCAACAGAGACATTGGAGCCCACGTGATACGAACATGCGTACCAAGCATGAAGTCTTAAGTGCAAGCCTGCATTGCAATAAAAAAAAAGAAAGTGCTAGCATGCCTATGCACGAATGGCTCTAACATATTACAGCACGGAAACGCGCATCAGCGAGCTGTAAATCTTGCCTTATCATGTAGGCGAGCCGTCCCGTATCACCGTACATTTGGTACCCGCAAATAATGCCGACATAAACTCTCGAACGACTGTACTCCTCTCAAACATAAAAGCAAGGCACGCTTTTATCCGCACGAAAAAAAAAAATTGCGCCAGATCCAACTTAGATTTCGGAACCTGAGAATCTAAGCATTCCTGCCATAAAGCGATCATATTCTGCACAGAATTTTGCACTATCGCGATAACATGGCTACCATGCAAGATGGCCCGCCTGGCTACCATGCAAGATGGCCAAACGAGGAGGCGGGCATCACGTGACCCTCAAGACCACACATTACTTCTCCAGCTGCAAAACGCGAACTAGAGAGGGTTGGTAACGTACTCAGGGAGATATAGTGCTGCGCTAAACAGCACTTTACCGGTTATATACTGCTACATGCCCCCCCCCCCCCCGAAATTTTGGTGAAGTATGTGTTTTTACCATAAATAGATAATAAAAATAGGTGTTTTCTGAAAGAGTCCAGGTTTTCAGCAAGTGGCCGCCCCCCGAAAAAATTCCTGGCTACGGGCCTGCATGAAGACAGTGGGTCTGTTTTCGGGAGTGGGGAGCGTGCCCTCGGTGCATGCGCTGCTGCTGGGCCCTCTGGCGGTGGGACCTCGTGTGGCCTAAACTGAAACTCGCGCACAACACTGAACCCGAAACTCACGAACACCACAGGTACCGACCAAGCAGACATGATAATCCACAAATATCTGGAATACAGACTCGTTCAAATAAGATCGTTAGTATATTTTGTCAAACAGCAAAATATTAAATAAGCAGCGTCAACTTTTCACCAGAGTGAGTGGTCGCAAAGCGCTCTCGAATTGTCCCCGATGCGACAGACATTATTATTTACCTATATTGACTTGATTTGTGGGCGAATTGCAGGGTGCACTGAGGGACACGAGGTGGAAATTTAATTTCAGGATGCTTGTGCGACGAGTTTGGTCAGCCTATTGGAGATGCTCGCCTTCTACGTGCAGTCGTTAAAGAGCTCATTTCGCAGAAATTCCGGTGTCGGCGTTGTCGGTTGTGAGCAAAAATCAGCGTTGTCCGTGATCAAAAATTCGAGATAGATGCAAATAAACAAAAAAATTTCGGTCCGAGTGACAATCGAACCCAGGCCTCCTGCGTGGGAAACAGGTGTTCTACCACGGAGTCACGCCGATTCTTGAAACTGCTTCGTGAAAAAAAAAAGCTATATGAATCTCATTCAGTGGGACGAGTCTCCTTAACGCATGCAGGGCTGGGCAGTATCGCGATACAAGAGTATCGCGATAGTATTTCAGAGATACTTTTGAGTATCTGTATTTCTGTATCGAGATACATTTGAAAAATGTATTTGTATCTCAGTAGTGAAATACATTTACGATGTATCGGCTGTATCGCGATACTATGCAGGACATGGGTATCTCGTTACATTGTTTTTTTGTGTCGGAAATGAGTTGAGGCGTGTTTCCAATGGGTGAATGGCGTTTTTTTTTCTTTTTTTGTGCCAAGACAAGCGAAGGCGCGCCGCCGGTCGCTGACAGATACGGCGGCGATGGTTTCCCCTCAAGCACAGAATGGTCCATTAGGCAAAGCGCGCGACGCCGCAGAAGGCAGAATCGCGGAGGTGTTGTCGGTCTCTGCCTACGAAAGTCGCTGTCTCTCAAGGTCAATGCAGCACGCGTAATTTTTTTCGGGTGGCAAGCCATTACATTGCGACCCCCCGCGCAGATACCACCTTGGAACAGGCTTTGCAATGCGTCGCGTGCGTTCAGTTCTCAAAGCGGCGACACTTCCAAAAGCAGTTCCCGTAGTCGCGGCGGAAGTGACTAGAAGATGGCTATCTTTGACGCGCTTTAAGCCACGTCTCCAATGTCAGGGTGCGTTCCTAATTGATTACATGCGTGAAACTGTCTTTGTGCTAGCAGGCTACCCCACCGCCGGAGCCGACTTCGCCTGTTGCGGCTTTCTGAAATGGGTGCTGGTAGCGTCGGCGGTGGTGACAGCTTCATTGAAACCGACAGGGTCAGACGGCTGAGGATTCCGAAGATGGGACAGACTTCGGATTCTGAACAGTCAGAACAACCCAAGTGAGGGCGGAAGCGTTTTGGTATCTAGATGACCCGAGAAGAGATATCGCCACGCTGCAGGGCAATCCGGCTATGAAGGCGATATTTATTCACTATAACATGAATTTGTGCTCGCCTTTAGCGGTAGGCAGACTTTTTTTCTTTCGTGAGTCTTGTGCTGAGGCTGAACCGACGCTGTTAGAAGACAGCCTATTTGAGAAGCCTGCACAGCAACTTGCTCAGCAAAGCAGATCTTCAAAATAAATGTGTGCTTTTTCTCAGTTCACTGGTGTTCATTAGTGGTTCGAGTGATTTGCTTAAAGTGTGCTATTTCTAGCATTGCTTAGTTTGTTCGCCAAGTATGTCGATTTTGGTGTCATCTCCTTGTTACTGTTGATGTGAAATAGTGTATTTTTATTGCAATTGATACTTGTAATTATGCCATTATTACTAATTATGTATTTGTTCACCCCCCTGCAATGTCTTAATGGTGCTGAGAGTACTGTAATAAATAAATTAATGTACTGTACGTTTCGATGCGCTGTAACTTTAATTACAACATTATGCTGCAGTAATAAAAGTCTTTGCGTAGTATGAGCATCCTTGAAATTAAAAAAATTATTCCAGTATCTGTATCGCTGTAACTGTATTCCGGAATACATTTTTCGTCTTATTGCAAAAGTATCTCCGAAATATCCCGTTACGTTAAAGGCAAATGTATCTCAGTATCTGTATTTTAGGCTTCCAGTTCATGTATTTCGATATCTGTATTCCGGAATACTTTTCTGAGTATCTCTGCCCAGTCCTGAACGCATGTAATATTGCGTAGTAGAATCGTAGAATCGTATCAGCCGTCAAAACACGTGAATTGCGCAACGAGTGGGTGGTTTAAAGCTGCCCACCCATTACAAAGTGTGCAGGTGCGCGTGACACCTTACGGACGCGTAGTGGGTACTTCGCTAATTCGCAAAAGGAAGAATTATGGCGTAGTGGCAAAAGGAAGAATTATGGCGTATAACGTGGCAGCAGAAAGCACAGGACCGGGTTGATTGGCAGAACATGGGAGAGGCCTTTGCCCTGCAGTGGGCGCAGGCTGATGATGATGATGGCGTAGTGTGTACTTCGCAACTGTACTTGCGGTAGGCATTCTATAGGATAGTTTGAAACGGCCAATGTTGCGCGCACAAACGTTCCTTTCCTTGCGGCACGCTTGAGGCGATGCGCACGGGGCCCGATTACGCTGTCGAGTTCTACTCTTGAAGGCGAAGCTCAAGTGTCCTCTAAGTGTTTTTAAGAACAGGCTTTCATTTCGGAATAAGCCCATAGCAGCGTTACGCCTATAGGTTCGTGCCTGGCATTGATATTTAGGGACTCTCTGGTCTTCATTTCAGCATATGACACCAGCATTGTTCCATCCTGCGGATGGCTTTTTAGCGATTTTTTAACTGTTGATTCATGTGAAACGCAGCAGACCTATGAATCAATTTCAGAAGCCGAAATTAATCAAGGCAGAAACAAAGGAATTCGTATTGACGACGTAATGCCCTGTTAACGACCGTATTATATTACTGCACTTCAGTCGGGTCATTTGTACTTCAGTCTAATAAAGCGCGCAGGAGATATACGCGCTTCTCACAACGACAGGCCTCCAGAATTGTTCAGCGCATTCCAAGCTTACTAAAGTATAGCATCGCAAAAAGCATGCCTTCGAGCAGCTCTCACGCGCTCTTGCAAACATTCTGCGGAGCGACGGCTTCCAGCAGAGGTCGACAGGCTAAAATTCGCTGGCAAACGAAGCACCATCCAGAGCGGCGTTGCTGCGTAACTCTAGTCAACGAAATAAAGAACTATAAAAATGTTACTGTCCTAGCCTTCAAGATATATAGGTTTCGCTGTTATCCCCTATGTACAGTACGTCGTGTACGACAATGTTCTGAAAGCTGCGCTGAAAGGGACAATCAATCGGTGGTATTTTTAGCTCCCGTATAAGAAACTAGTTCATGCAGACGTGTTAAGGATAAAATGCAAAACAACCATGTTCTAAGAAGCAGCCCATGTTGCAGTCCAGTACGTTGGGAAAAGGGGGATATGTGTCGATTACCACCTACGTAAACATGCAGCTTCACTTAACGGCTGCCAGAACAGCCACGACCTGCTGCCCATCGCCAGAAGTATATATATCTCCTCTGTTAACATTCTTGTTTATTCTAACCTTCCTCATACATATACGAGCCGCATTTGCAAATAAAGCATCCACTTGTGAGTCAGCACATTGTAGTGTGGGGTTCAAGTGTATTCGTCCCGTGTTCGCGTTGTTCAATATTTTGTTTGACTAGACATAGAGGTGAAATTAAGTGAATCATGATTTTGATGACGCATACTTGTTGCACTAAGGGTATCAGGTAAAGTGTCTATCTACAAATTCCACGAAGGACAAGTATACGCATAACAGATTTAAAGGTAGTTCAGATTAAGCTTTACATACAAAGTGGTTCGTTACGTCAGCTCTGTCTTGCGTGTAGACAGGACGGCATCATGGTCTGTAAGTTCCGCGACATTTCACAAAGAAAGCTAAGCAATTATAGAAACGCTCCCGTGATGTACGTACCTCCAGGGGCGCGCTCTCCATGTCCAGGAATGCGCTCTCCAGCACTTGGCTCGCCTTGAAGTCCAGCTTGAGGGTCACGTTGCGCGGCGTGCCACACACGATGCGCAGGAACTCGCGCAGGCTCAGGTCCCACGAGCGCACGGGCGGGTGCGCCATCACAGCCATGCCGTCCGCCTGGCTCACGTCCGCCTCCACGTACGGAGCCGCGCGGCCGCTGAGCGCCTGTTCCAGCTTCCATCGACTGTTGGTACCGTGGGACCACTCGATGAGGGACACGTCTTCTCCCGTCGCACGGGAGGCACCGTACGCTGCCTCGACTCCGTCGGGCGCCGCGAAGCAGAGCAGCAGCAATAGCGTGGTCAGCGCGAAGAAGGCGAAACGAGACGACGACAGTTCAACGACGAACCGAAGCATCCGTGGTCCTCCAGGTATCGCCGAAGTCGTCGTCGTCTTCCGGAACCGTGCCATGGTTGGCGTTTCTCTCTTACGTCCCACGATCGACGCCGCGGCCGATATAACACGCGCGCGGCTTCGCTCGGTGCTCGTCCCGTCCGTCCGTCACCGAAGGCGCGCACGGCTCACAGGAAGCGCGGGATGGTCGGGGGCTCGCACTCGCGGTTATCGCGCTGCAGAGGAGGACAACGCAAGGCCAATATGGAAGAGGGAAGGCTTCGCGCGTCGAGGGCCTTCTCTCGCGCTTGTCGAGCGTCACACTAGTGAGGCGACGCGCGGGGCGCTTCTGCTGGTCGCTCCGCCACGGATCGCGCCGTGGCGCCGCGGTCCGCGCTAAATTGCCACGCTGATGCCACTTTCCGTGACCCACATACACGTGTCAATTCTTGGTGCTCTCATTGGCTATACACGCCCGCTTGCTTGTAGTAGTAGTAGATATCACCACCACGCTCGCGGGCGTCTCACTCCAATGACGACGACGCGGCGCCTCGCTTCCTTCGCAACTGCGCGCTTCGTCCTTCTTCGGTCGAAGCGCCGGATGCGTCGAAGCACGTCTTGGGAGATCGCGCCGGACGCCGGCTCGCGGTGTCTTGATCGGCTTCGAAGGCGCGTCCGCTCGGCCTCGCTGTCCGTGATAGAGGGAAGGGACGGAGGGTTTGTTACGTATACGGACTTCCCGACTGAAGACGTCTCCTTGACTTATGCTGACTGGATGCACGCGTGTTTTTCCAGCTGCACAGTATATGCAGCACCGCCACACTGCTGTATTATAATGCGCTCTTCTAATCTAAATCAACTTACATAAGCTGACTGTCACGAAAGCTTGCTCGGGGATCCGTGCCGTCTGAGATATTAAAAAAACGCGATTTTCATCGACAGTACGTAGCGCCTGCGGAGCTAGCGTTCTAATCCCGACTGCAAGAAAAAAAAAAAGAAAAGAACAATTGTTGTTTACACAGTGATGAAAATTTGATGGCACTCAAGACTGTCGCGACACTTGATTGGTTCTTTTAATGTACGATTAGCGAAAGCCAAGTGTGGGGAGCATGTCTGGAATTTAAGAACGTTGTATAGCTTTCACTTGGCCTGGTAGCAAATCTGTGGTTCGGAGCAGCAGCTGCTTGCAAATACTTACTACTAAATTGCAAATAAGATCAACGCTCTCAGGGTTTTGTATACTTGCGACTTTCACGAAATATGCATGTTGCAAGCAATTAATCTCAGTGAGATGAACATAGAAATGGCTTGCACTCACGTCGCTGAAATGCTGGAGCACCAGCATGGAGCATTAGCCACATTGAAGCACCCAATGGGACGCGAAGTTTGTGATGTGACGTTAGTGTTATCAGTACATCGCATACTGTTTCTTTCATCTTTCGTGCACAGAGGCCAAAAAAAAACGTTCCAGCGGCGTCGTTATCACACTGAATTGGGTTAATCACCCCCTTGATCATGCTGCCTTGACGTAATCTAAGCCGCCATGTTGGAGCACTAGTACTTTAAGAACCTGTGTGCATGATGCCACGTGCAAGCTGTCAAGAGCACGAACAGCAGCGAGCTGAGCAGTGGCACAATTACAAAGACAGGAATAAAACGAAAGAAAAAAAGTCCCAGCTGGCAACGAAACAAAAACAGACGCATGTTTCCAAAGTGCGATCTGTGAGATATATATTTCGAGAGATCTAACAGCGTGGTCTTTTTGCCAGATATATCTCATTTGAAGAAATCAATTTCATTACATTAACACAGGCATTATCAACTAATATATTAAACTGAGCTATAGTAAACTAAAGGAATGGCGTCTCTCATAGACTGAGCCAATTTGGGACGTTAAAGGGGTCATGAACCACTTTTCCAAGTAATGATCTAATGACCTTAGTATCGGAGTTTACTGCCTCCCGAATCGATTGCCGCAAAAATTTCTCGAATCCGTCAAGAATCAGCGGAGTTACGGGGGTTTGGCGCACGCTCTCAGCGCTTTCTTTTCTCGTGTCGACGAGCGCACTGGAAGCTAGACAGGGAGGGATGGCACGGGGGTAAGAAGTTACGTCAGCGCGCGTCATGAAACGCGGTCGCTCTCCCGCTGTGATTCACATGCGCGAGAGCGGCTACCGTGTAAAGTTAGCAGACTGAGGAGTGCGGCGCGGGCAAGTGGCGGCACCCCGTGGCAAGAAGCGCATCTCATCCGGCTATAGAGGCCAATTCTTCTTCTGTGGTTATTAAGGAAAGGAAAAAAGCACCTAATTTCTGTCTGCCTATAGGCGACACGGCGCAGTCCCTTGTAGGGGTGGGGGTAAGGAGGGAATAAAAGAATAGTAGGAAAATAGAGAGAAAAGTGAGAGAGCCATTCATCCAACGAAGAGAAAAGAGGACATGCTATGTCTCCGCGACGTGAACGTGCCCCGCCCACCGACGAGAGTGAGAACCGGCCTCTGTGTCAAATAGAGTGTACTAGATAGTTTGAAAAGAGGGCGCCTGAGGAAACGGCAACTTCGCGCTCCGCTTGTGGCCTTTACGCGGCGCGCACGACTGTAATATTTTGCAGAGCAGTTCATAGGCGCGTCAGCTTTCCGCAGGTTTTGTTTTTTCAACAAGCCCAAGGGGTGCTTCATGACCCCTTTAAACGTTATGATTAAACCAACTAAAGAAACGAAGGGACTGGTCGCCGAGCACACACAAAATATAACTACATGTGTCAGTGCGCTCTCAAGTGTAGTGAACTGAATATACTCCTTCTTTGAGACAATGATCATAAGCTGCACTCAATTGTGGCTTGCACTGAAGCTTACTTTGCTAATATGCGCAAAAACATGTAGCGTTGTCTCATACTATGCGTTTTACGGTGTCTCGAATGAAACGCAGACTAAGCACACCGGCTCACAAAGCATTCCTTCTCGATTCAGCGTATGGTCATTAGCCCCCACTTTCAAAGCACCGGGTCCGCGCACACAAAACGCGGAAACAGTTCTCAGTAAGCGACGACAAAACAACCAAATGTCACTGCAGATGCAACAGCTGCAGCTTCGTTAACAAGTACCAAAAAGCTAAATACTTCCTTTTTTTTATTTATAAGTTACCGAAATACTCGTAACAACTATTTTTCAAATAAACGAGCGAATGAAGTTATTTCCAAACGTTTCTCGGCGTCGCCTTGAGTCGCTTGCGCTTCGCTTGCACCGTTTCGTTTCACTGACGACGTTACACCGACAGCGGGCTTCTTGTCTTCGTGTATACACGCAAATCGCTCACAAAACTTCAGGGTAAGCGGCGGCTGTCGCTTGCCGAGAAAAGAAAAGAAGAAACGAGCCGAATACGTTGCTCCTGTAGAGGGAGGAAGTCGACAAGCTATCAGTCATATACTACCAGTCGTATACTATCAGTTATATACAAGATCAAGCGCACAAAAAGACGACGAGTTCCCGTGGTGTGACGCCGGGAGCACGCGCAGTAAATCCTTGCAGTCACCGCGCGTTCCCGACGTCGTCCTCTCAGTGCAACCGCAGTTCCGTGCCCGCCGGTCTCTTGACGAGCACCTGGAAGGTATCCAAAGGCGCCGGCAGGGGTTCCCTGACGTCGCAGGCGTACAGGCGTGAAGTGTTGACCCGGACCACGGCTCCCAGAAGCAACCTGCCGTCCGGAGGCAGCGGTCGGCTGCGGCCCACCAGGACTCCTCCGACGGTCACCTCGGCGAGGTCGGGGGACGACGGCGACAAGGACAGCTCGTCGCTGGCGTTGCCCTTGGCGCCCCCGTCGCCTCTGAAGTCCACCCACTCGAACACTACGCCACGCGACTCCACAAGGAACTCGAAGATCAGAGCCACCTATGTATGTGTGTATGCCGGATGATTTGAATGTTAGCCAAAGACATGGCGGCGCAAGTTCAAGGATTAAACGTGCGATAAGGACTTCTTAGGAGCGAAGCTCCTTAGGCTCACACCCCTCCGCGCCGTCGAAGTTCCCTTCTCTTAAGCATCGCTTTAGGTTGCAGTGGCCGGTGATTTAAGAGGAAATGTTTAGGCCCTGAGGGGTTTCGTTCTAGCACACTAGAAATTTGAGGTTAAACGAAATAAGCTCTGTGCACAACTGGTTATAATGGTCGTCTTCACTTTCACCGCCTTTATCGTGAGTTGTGAAATGACAACTATCGTTCTAGCGCATTACGGGCGCTTTGTCGAAGGTAGTAGCAGACACTCTCCCCACTCGGCGCCGGCGCAAAAAGACAATGAAACGCTGCTCGCGGCGTTCCGTCGCCGCCGTCGAAGCTCCTCGCCGCATCACCGCTCGCACCCCTTTCCTTGCGCTGCGCGCGCCGCACACTCACTCGCTCAGTCGTTTCCGCCACCGAGCGCAGCAGAAGCTCTCCCCACCCGCTCCCCGCCCTACCGCCTTCATGAAAGCCAGCAGTGAGATCAGGCGCATAGTTGTTTGAGAAAAGGAAGGAAAAGAGCGGTCTATCACTGGTTGCTGAAGACACCCTAATCCAACATCCTCTAGACTAGCTAAGGCCTCTCCATATCCTCCTCTGCCTAGCGCCTACGTCAACGCGCTACGACGGAGCGGCTTCGTCGGCGCTTTCGGGAAACGGGAGGCAGGCCCGCCTTACCGAGCCCAACCTGCTGCGACCGGTTCCGTGGAGTTTGAACTGCTGCTCACGTGCGAAATAAAGCAAGCCCAAGAGCCGAATTTACGGAAACGCGCAGTAACGTGCTTACTAAAGTTTCACCCATTATTTTGTGAAGCACTTGTGCATTTTGCAATTTTTGCAATTTTTTAGAAGCGTTTCCTCTACACCCAACACAGCTCGTGTGTGTATTGTGTAGTTAAAGGCCACGCTGAAGTAAAACGGAAATCACTTCGCTACACATACGGCTGTAAATGTTTCGTAAGAGGAAGCTCTGGGAATATTTCAAGGTATTAATGTTAAACTGCAGTGGAAAATCAAGTTCTAGAACTTGTGCTGACATTTAATGAACTTATAAAGCTAAATTTCATCCATGTATATAGTTCCCTAAGCATTAGTGCAACAAAGAGACTGTTCCCGCCTTATCGTCAAGTTATTATTAGTTGATTTCACACAACATTTAATCAATTCCTTACCGTTTCGAATCATATATGCCTTAGCTAGTCCAGAAAGTGTTGGCCATGTTCAGAACTGCAAAAAAATACTGTAGAACCCATACGTTTAAAGTAGTCCAAGAACTTCATAAATTTCCACATTTAAACATGTATAGCTCGCGGGCAGGAACAGGAAACCGCCATATATATATATATATATATATATATATATATATATATATATATATATATATATATATATATATATATATATATATATATATATATATATATAAAACTTACGACCCTGCGGAGCGAGGGGTCGTAAGTTCGACTCCCGGTGACGGAACTTTTTCTTCTGTTTTTTTTTTTTTGCCAACTGTTAGTCTTTATATTTTACAACGTCATATCCGTGACGGAAATACGTCAGTAGAGCCGTGGTGGACCCCGGCATAAAACACTTTCGTGTTAAAAAAAAAGTAACCTCCCAAGCACTCCAAACCGATGTCTAACATAGGTCTTTATCATGAGCTGGGATCTATCGAAGTGTCTTCTGTTGTATAGCTCTTGATTTCTCTGCAACCACATTTAAGAAATGTGTGCTTTAAACTTTGCATTTGGTGGCGTCAGCTTAAAGGACATTAAGAACACCTAAAGGATTTTATGCGTAGCGATTCATGCTGAGGCGGGTATCGTCCCTAGCTGTATATGCTGACAAAACCTGAACAGGGTTCAGCTAGTGCGAGCGCGGGGACATTTCGAGGTAGCATTTTTATAGTTTCTGCGCACTCACGGACCGCCACATTTTCCTACCTCCTAACCATATACAGGTTCGCTGTAAAAAGGAACACACGAACACGATCTACGCACAAATGAGAAAGCTATTTAGAAGAAGCATCTTACACGAATTCATGTTTCAATGCATCCTTGTGCAGTGAGAAGTCTGTTGTCGACCACGCACGTGCACGAATGTCATATTATAACAAAGGGGAAATTGTTAAACAAGGAATTGTCGCCGGAGCCATCGTTTCAACAAGAGGAGTTGTCTTCGTCGGGGCCACCCTGACGAAAACAGGTCCTCTTGTCCCTGAACAATAGATATACCCTTATTGTCGAAACGTCGGCTGCAGGGACATCATTCCTTGTTCAACGATTTCTCATCACCTCGAGCCTCCGTTCTCCTCTGAACTTGTGTCTTGTTTGGATATTTTTATAACTCCAGTCCTCGCCAAACATTGAAGACACCGCGACCGGCCGTCTCCGAATACAATATAAAAAAAATGATAGCCAACTAATCGACCACGTCACATGTTCTTGCAGGAAAACTTCTTTTTCCTGTTTCGTACAGCGACTTGAATACCGTGCCGGTGGCCGAGAAATACGTTAGAAAAAAAAATAAACAATCGCAAATGCACAATAATACACCAGACCCCCCCCCCCCCCCAGCCTTAGGAAAAAAAAAAAAACTTCTTTGTTGCTAGAGAAGGAATAGCTGTTTTTTTTTGTTTTTTTTTTACTGCAGCCTATTGAAGGCTTCACATGTCAACCGCGGTGGTGTAGCGATTACGATGCTTGGCTGCTGACCCGAAGGTCGCGGGTTCGATTCCGGCCGCGGCGGTCGCATTTTGATGCAGGCGAAATGCTAGAGGCCCGTGTGCTGTGCGCGTTAAAGAACACCAGGTGGTCGAAAATTCCTGAGCCCTCTACTACGGCGTCCCTCATAATCATATCGTGGTTTCGGGAGGTTAAATCCCAGATATTATCATTAAGGTTGTCTAGTAGCTTTTGTGGTCACGCATTGCACCGATCCTCGGCAATGTTTAGTCATTTTTGTAACTTTTTGCAAGTTTTAGAGACACCATACAGCTCCTTGTTTTTGTTTATGTGGTTGGCGCTAAGTGCGGAAGAACATAACAGAAGTCGATGAATGAGTACTTTCGAAGCGGTAAAGGCGTTAGAAAATAAGTGAAGTTGCTTATATTCGGGCACACTTGTAGCTTAGTGATGCAAGTACGAATGGGTGCATGCTTGACTTGATTTCCCTGTACAAGGAGGAGTGATTTCTGAAAGTTTAGTCTAATTACATTTTGTTTCGAAGTGCTGCTGTTGAAGTGAAAAAAAAAAAAGAATGCGACTGAACCCAGCAAGTTTTCGTACACCAAGCGCTCCAAATACGAGTAAGTGCTTAACACATGACGACAACATAACGCTGGAACATTGATAATTGTAGCAAAAAAGAAAAAAAAAAAAGGAGACAGAGAGAGAACTTTCGTCTGAATTTCTCCTGGCGATGATCAAATATATATTTTGCCAGTTGAACGAGATCAGAGTTTTGATGCAGTATTTTAACAGAATAAACTGACATTCAAATCATTTAAGAGCAAGAATTGGAAATGGATGCTGAGATATAGACCCACTCTGTTTTTTGTTTGGTCTGTTGCCTATATACTTTAGTGTCCTGCTACCTTTTTCCCCTACGCCGTATACTAATTCGTCCATGTTGACGAGCTTCGAATGGTCGCTACGAGTAAGACGGCATATTGCTCACACATCTCCACTTGGGCGTGTTCTGAGGCGATCACCTTTGGAGATATATTGCCACATTATCGCTTTTAATGCGCGCTGATTGGATGCGTGGTTGAGGAAAAGCGGGCAAGTGGTCGCTTCAGTCATTGGCCAAGGAATATTGTGCGTCATTGAAAAGCGACACTGAGCTCACGTTGAGGGCACGACACTCACTTATGCTTTGACGTATGAATGAGGACAGGTATATGAACCATTTAAACCTCCTTGATATGAACGAACATAACACGGGAGCAGACTGTCAACTCCGGGCAGAGCACTTTTAAACCTTAGTGTATGAACCAATTAGCCCGCAAGATCGTCCTATTGAAGTGAATCCGTCGTTCGACAAAGCAAGCGCTCCCGAACTTTTCATTTCGCCAAAATCAACAACTGCTGCAATCGGCTTATTCAGTGCCTGCCCTTGGTCGCTGCCAACTCCGGCTGTTTGTTCCACGAGGCGAGTTCTTAACAGCGTTGCATGAAACAATATAAAGCGCTCCAACCAATATGGAGCGCAGAGTGTGTAGTCGTACAGACGCTTTTGCAATTGCCCAGCTTGGCAACACCCCAGTTGTGCATACTTGTGCAAGCGTACGCTTGTCCGCGTGAAAGACAGCTAGACTAGACATCTGCTTGCGGCACACCCATAACATGTATGCAAGTACGTAAGTCCGCTCCTCTGGTTCCCCGCGTCACTAAATTAGGACCAGATTGAAGCATTGCTGACTGATGCAGTATTTTCCTTAGTAGTTCAAAGAAAACTGCACCTTTATTTTTCAACTTGCGGCCGAGCTACAATTTTTCAGCGGCTAGTGAAGCGAACGAAGGAGCGCGGCTTAGAAACGCGAGAATGCGGCATCAACACTCGCGTATGCTGTTCACTAGCGCCTTCGACATTCTGCACAGCGCACAGTACCGAGCGGCACTCGTGAATGATCTGTAGCTGCCCGCAAGAGCATGAAATGCTCACAACGAGGCCTTCCTAAACCAAAATCGTACATCAAACGTGCGAAAGCCGGTGTCCAAGAGAGGCGACTATGCCTTTATAAACACCTACGGCCAACCGCCTCGGTAGCGCAGTAGGCAGCGCGTCAGTCTCATAATCTGAAGGTCGTGAGTTCGATCCTCACCCGGGGCAAGGCGGTGTATTTTTTTTTCTTTATTGCAAACTTTTTTTTTTATTATTTGCACGTTTTTTTGGTACCATGCAACAAAAATATTAATGTCTTTTTTGACGTTAACAACTCAATAACGAAGCTTGCCCAAGAAATAGCATTTAGTCGCGCCGATGATGTCAGAATTCCAATTCAACTTCGGTTCCAATCTTTGCTGGTATTGCAAACTTTGGTCGTAGTCATATATCTGTACTATACCAAAAACAGCAACAAATAGGTTTATATTTAACAAGTACTATTATCAAATCAGCCCGCGGCGACTGCACTCTATGCGAGTGTAAACCATGACAGCATAAAACTGAAACGAAAATTTACGAACGGCGCTGAGCTTTATCGTGAGAGACTCAGACCAGTAAAAGAGTACAGCAAGTGTTTATATGCAGGCATAGTATTTTATCGAGCACGGTCGCACTTCAGCACACCGCGACGAAGTTCCGAGTCTGCCGCCAGGGCATAAATGGCCTCCGAGATGCAAGCTTGGCAAATGCGCGGCCCGTTCTCATCTCAGAGGCCATGCTTTTGATTAGTTCTGACGTGTCCGCCTGTTTTCAGACGGCCGCACGCTGCACGCACCAACATAAATACACGTACGGTATATAGATGCAGAGTTCACTCTCTCTATTGTTCTGTCAAAAAATCCGGTGAAGCGCCAAATTCAAAATAGCCTTTGATGCGCGCTTGCCCCTATAGAGATGCACTGATGTTCGACAGCTGATTTAACCCCCCCCCCCCCCCCCCAATCTAAGCTTCCAAATACGAGAGACCCGATGCCCCCCAAAATATTTCTGGAATACTTCCATGTACATATATCCCGAAGTAATTTTTTGGAAACTTGTACAGTAATATTTTGTCAAATAGTGTTAGCATTGGTCGCCATAAAAAATGAATAGAAGAAACCTAGGAGGCAGTAGTTAATGTATAAGTGAGAAACTCGTGAACAAAACAAACAAAAAAAAGAACCAGTACAAAATAGTGCTGACGATGCTAGAATGACGATGCTAGGAATTGTATAACACTAGAGATACGTTATTTGAAATTATTTTTTGTTTCCGTGTTGATTTCCACCTGTGTATATCCACCCCCTATTGTACTCGCACTTGTTACTTTGCATGTCCCCTATTATATGCCCTATCGGGTCCTTAGGGTACTCGTATAAAAAATAATAAATATGTATGTTGATTTTGCTGATAAGCATTCAATGCGGGTAGTAATTCCAGAAGAAGTTTCTGGGATAGGCATAGAAAAGAAAAGCAATTTCCAAGATAAGGTTGAGGAAAAGTATCCCTACTGACTTAAAGTTGGGCAGAAAATCAAACCAGGGTGTAAAATTAAATGAAGATGAAATTTTTACGCTAGAACATCACTTCAGTCAGAAGAAGCGTACAGTTCGTGCAGGCATACCATATTTACTGGCACAGTACCATTAATGTTGATAATTGTGGCTATAGTCGGTCGCAACCTAAGAAAAAATGTTAGCTCCGACCACAACCATTGCTCTCCCTCCAACAGAGAATTAGCATGAATGCTCCATCAAATAACGCTTATTCCCCCCCCCCCCCCCCTCCCTTTATTTTTCTTTTTTTGACGTCAAGCACTTCTCGAGAGTTTGAGATAGTTGCCTTTACCGTATGACCAGTGCTGCCAGATGGCCCGAAGGCAAAATCAGTAGCTGTACCAGCTAAAAATCCGTAGATTTTCCGAAGTCAGTAGATCCATTAAAAAGGTGATGACTTTGATGATGACACATTTTGAACAATTTACTGAACTAGTAATTATTTAATTATTCTTATTTATTTCAGTTTGTGAGCACATATAAAAACGTTGTATATAACAAATGTAATTATCAAAGCATGGTGATATGACACCTTTAGGCAGAAAGCACGGTGGCGGAGACCGAGAATGCACGCCTCGGTGCTTTGCTAATGTACTTCAACCTGCTTAAACATGCGTCCCTTTGTCAACATTCTAGGTTAGGAAGAACACTTAGACAGACGCCACATGGGTGACATGGGGACGGGAGAGCTATGCAAATGTCGCTACTGAAACAGCAAATAAGTAATCTAAGAACTTCGCAAAAATGCAGTAGATTATAGTAGCTACTACTCGAATTAGTAGGTTGCCCAGAAAATGATTATGGTAAACGTATGTCATACGGCATGACACCCGTTTGTTTCGCGGGTTTTAGATCGGAAATTTGAGTGTCCTCGCAAATTTCTTCAGGGATTATGATCTCACTATCAGTAAAACGTAATGTTTTAGGTAGTAACAATGAACCTTTAGCTCTTAATATGCGTAGTACTTACATTATGCGAGAAAAGTACTTATGGATCGAGCGGAAACCAGCTAGCACGACTGTATTTCACAAATGAAGGGCACGCGCGCCGCGATTCTGCTCACATTCTTACTTAGGTTAGAGTCACTCAGTTGTAACCGAATTAGACTAACCGAGTAGAGCGTTGGCTACGATTGACTAAAAGGTAACTATAGTGTTGGATATCTGCCGTTAGGTACGAGTATTACACTTTAGTGTAATAATGCATAACCAATGCCTGAGCCTGACTCCATTAAGTGCGTTATAGCACGTTACGACAGTTGCTCTAGAAGAAATACGTCACATTTTTCCTACATTTTCGTTGTTTAACGTAAAGAACCAATTAACATTTACTACTACATTGTTCGCATACCTGTCCTCCAGGCAGCACGCAGCCCACGGCGACAACCTTGCAGGGCGAGAAGCGGCCGTCGAAGAATGCCCTCCCTACCAGGGTGGGAGAGCCGCCCTCCAGTCCACCGAACACAGCGCCCTCGGTCGAGCTACAACGATCCTGACACTGGTGCCAACGCTCGACCGGGTACCCAGGCGTGTTGCGCACCTGTTATCGGCAGGCGGAAATATTGGACACCGCCGTATCAGCCACAGCTGCTGTTCTGCCGATAGAGAAACTTCAGTTTGCCCCCAGGCTCCTCAGCATTCGAATACCATGGCGGAAATGGGAGCGGCTTTCGAGTGGCCTGATCAGTGGTGTTTCCTGGGGGCGCTGACGTCAACCAGGCAAACACATAACTACTATCGCATTGATAAAGTGCATTCTACTTCACTCACTTTCTACTAACTTAGTCTCATTCAGACTCAGGTTGAGCCGTGAGTCTGAGCCTGAATGAGTCCGGCTGAGTTATATTTTGGCGAGTTTGAGTCCAAGTGAGCCCGGTTGAGAGAAATTTTAGTGAGTCCGAGTCTGAGTGAATCCGGTTGCGGAAAATTGTGGTGAGTCTGATTCCGAGTGAGCCCTAAGCTGAAATATATTTCTTGAGTGAGTCTGTGTGAGCTCCACATTCTTGTTGACCTATCGTCCTATCTACTCATCTGCAGCATTACTGTGCAGCCTTATGTCACCTAACATTCATACTCACGTGTACGCACACATACTTTAACGCTTGAGCGTTCATACGCCAGCGTAATATTTATTGATAAGAGCCGTGAGTTACGGAAGTGGGGTGGGGGGTGGAAGTTCCTTGATCCCCCCCTTCCACCCACTAATTGTTTCTCAAGAAGTTCTTGATAAAAATATCTCGTCTGAGCAGTGTCCCTTAATAAATATGTCCTCACTGGATTACAACCACTAATGACTCATGTTTGAAGATACGAGGTCAAGAGGCGCCACGTAGAACACCGATGACGGGAGATTCTCAAAAAACCTAATTATACGCTAATGGAATCATGAGTCAACTCACTCAGACTCACTCAGCCTCAGATATAGCCGTGAGTATGAGTCTTAGTGAGTCCGGCCGAGTAATATTTTGGTGAGTTTGAGTCCGAGTGATTCTCGCCGAGAAAAATTTTGCAAGCCTGAGTATGAGTGAGTCCGGCTTAATAAAAATTTGATGAGTCTGAGTCTGAGTGAGCCCTAAGCGCGAAGTATATTTCTTGAATGAGTTTGAGTAAGCTCGACATTTTTTGCCGACCTATGTTCACTGCTGTTGTGAATATTTGGCCGTGGCTTGATTGTGAATGCATTGTTTCTTTAGAAGATTTTACGAGAAGTATACGCTGCCGAACAAGCGAAAACATGGCTATAATTGCGGTTAGTCAAACGTTCACAAAATGCCCTTAGTATCGTCTGGAAACACGGAATTAAGCAAAGGTGTGCGGGTCCTTCCTGAACACGTAGCAAGAATATGTGGGAGGGAAAATTGTCAACGCAGGTGCACGCGGTAGGCCTGCTAACGTCACAAAACCAGCACGTGCCGACGGAGGCACATGCAGTGGCGGATTGTCGATTAATTTTTACATCGTAGCTGTAAGTGGCCCACCTCCAGGATCTTGAGGCGTCCGTCCGCGTACAAAAAACTCCTAGCGCACCCTATGGAGAAGTGGTCTATATTGAAGCATTTTGCACCATTAAAGTGGAACCCCTGGCACCCCCTATGGAGTTGTGCATATAGGAAGCTAATGCATTATAGCGGAAAAAAACCCGTCGGCACGCGTATCGTGCGTGTTTCGCCACGTCAGTCGAGTCTAGGCGCCGCGATGGCGTGGTCGTGCGTGGCAAGTGTCGGTCGACCGCACACTGCGAGAACGCCCGATGAACAGCGCCCTTGCACTCTAAAAAGTTTTCGGGAGTAACTGCACAGCTAACCCGAAAAGGGCTCTTTCCTCCAACAAGGGACGAACTGTGTAGTAGTAGTGGTTCTTGAGGAAGAGGCACTGTTTTCTGTCTCCCAGGCGGGGACACGACTCAGCGCCTAAAATTGTGTGCAAAAGTTTGCACACGGCACGGCAAAAAGCGCACTTTCCTCCCTTGTGGGGAGGAAAGCGGCCTTTTTCGAATGAACTGCAAGAATGTACGCGCAGTGTGCAAATTTTTGATGGTGAGTCCTTTGTCCCACGTCGTAAAGAGAGGAATGGGTATAAAGCGGTCAAAGGGTTTGGCGGGTGCACGTGTGGTGGTAGGGGGGGGGGGGGGGTATGCATGTATGCCTCCGTGTTGGTCTTCGTGTGCGTGTTTCAAGGACACGCCAATGCAGCAACCAGCAGCAACTATTTTCGGGAGAGGCTTGATAGAGACAACAACGTGGGCATTTTGAAATATTTCTATTCACTAATTATTTTCGCATGTGAACCGAGCACATCACCGACATATGATTGTATAAACAATTATTACACGTGTACGTATTGACTGTACGCTGTGGTCAGCGGTACTTCTTCACTGCGAATCTGCGTGCGTGAGGACACCGTGGCCGTCCCCCTGATTCCGCGGGCATATTACAGACAGATCTCGTGTAAGCATAATCACTATAATTATGGAGAAAGATCGAATATCGGAGACAATGCCATACCACTAAATTGCTTACGAATCGGTAAAGGTAAAGGTAAAGGTAAAGGTAAAGGCGGGCATATTACAGACAGATCTCGTGTAAGCATAATCACTATAATTATGGAGAAAGATCGAATATCGGAGACAATGCCATACCACTAAATTGCTTACGAATCGGTAAAGGTTGGAGTGTTACATATTGTTACCATAGGCGTGCGCAGTGTACTCCGTTAAAGGGCGGGGGGGGGGGGGCAAGTTAATACGCCGCACCCCCCTCCTTTTTTAGTGGAGTCCAAAAGAAAACAAGGTCCGGAATGGACGCACGAAATAAATGAAGTGATGACGTGGTTTTCACAGCGGCCTGCCATTTGTCCCCGACTTTCCCGGGTAATGGTGGGAAGAGAAGGTGGCAACGCAACATCGAGGTTCCTCGGCCGCCCTTATCGTCAAAAAACTTACGTGGCAATAACCCTGCGCATTAAACAATGACGTGGCAGACCTAACTGAGAAAAGGCATGGGGCAGAATTGGAGCCCCCTTTTAGATAATTAGGGGGGAGGGGATGCCACCCCCCCCCTTTCCCAACCCTGTGCGCACGCATATGCTCGTTACACTACCGTGTCAGAACCTATACATGTTCCTATACATGTATATAACCCCGTTGGCACCGTAGATGTATGTACCGGAGTCGGTTTCTAGAGTGGAATTGTCGTACACAAGCCAAAGCTTTAGCATGCTGTCAGCTAACAGCTGATGGTGTATTATTGTATTGTGCCCTGGTTTACGATTAGTGCTTCAAATTTCTTGTGTGAGGCAATAAAAAAAAAAGAAAGCGTGGCGTGGTGCAGTGATTAGCGCACGCGCATGCTGATTCAGTAGTCGCCAGTTAGAATCCTGTGTTTTTGTTGCGAATTGTCTGAAATTTATTTCTGAACGTGATGTCTGTATATCGATTGTACATCTAACCACATGTCTGTATAAACCTCAAAATGCTGGATAAGTCAACCAAGAACAGATTTTTTTTGCGCAAAAAGTAGCTGCAAGTTCCTCCCCTGAGGAGTATCGGGAAGGAGCATCCGTTGCTCCCTAGACAAGTATCGAGAAAGAGCAACTGTTAATAAGGAGTAACCGCGCGGGGGAGTAACAGTTCGTCCCTTCGCAGTTGCTCCCAAAAGGGAGGAATGGGCGTGGCAAATCAGTTACTCCCCTAAAGGAGCAACCTCGATACCCCTCTTCCTCCTTTACTTCTAGAGTGTACGAAGAACGGCTCCCGTGGGAATGCCGGGAGCCCGTGAGCGAGATGCGCACCGGAAAGGAGTGACGTTTCCCACAAAAGCACAAAGTTTTGAAGTTAGGCTCTTCTACGCGCAGCAGAAAAAGCATTATGCTAAAGTGTCTTTTTTTTTACAGCTCCGCTGGTCACCCACCTTCAGAGTGTAATCATTCCTACATTTTTGAATCTATTAACGATTAATCGTTCGCCACCTTAGATTTAATCGACGAATCCATATCGATGAAAGTTATTCGATATGTTTGGCGGGCGCTTTCAAAAAGGCTCAAGCTGGTTATACTCGTACGCACTTTATACAGTTCCACCTCCGAAACAAAAAAATAATCTGAAAGAAGGATGAAAAACACGTGCGAGTGTGTAACGGTTTGATAAGTCATATTTACTTTGTTAAATACTAAACATAATTGGTGCTAACGAAAAGTGAAGCGATGGACAACATGTGATATAAAGCGAAACAAGACATAAATTCAGATGATGATGCGGGCTTGAAGAGGTGAAAAGTAGTATAACAAGGAGTGTTGCAGGAGTGTAGTGACACAAATGAATGCCGCTATGAAATGGCACTTATTGAGTGCATATGACGAGGTTCAAAGCCAGGTTGAAACCCACCTACGCCAGGAAAATTTATTTTGTTTTGTACGTTCATCTCTCTGTAGCGATGATCGTCTTACGCGACCGAGGGACGGACAAGCGAGCAATTTTCTAGTTGAGGCATTTAAAAACCTTCTCTAGAACAAGATGTAAAGCCGATAAGGGGGATTGTACACACCACGAAAATTTATACTTTGCGAAAATTTAAAGGCGTATTGACACGAATTTTAAATATTTGGGAGTGTTGCTCTAAATAAAACACTGTTGTTGAGAACCGTAAAAAGAGTATTGTAGTGCCTGGGAATGCACCGAATATATTTTTAATACCGCTACCTTAAAAGAACACTTTCAGTTTAGATATCGAGGGGGCGGCTTCTCAGTGACGTGTCATCGCAGTGTGACGTGGCGTGTCATCGCGACGTACTAGTGGCAGATCTGTCATCTGCTCATGGTGCACGTAAACAACGATTAGTGAATTCTTGTCCAGCGACCCCGACAGTGATTTTTGCGATTTAGGCTGTGTGCAGGACGCAGAATTCGCTAACTCAGTGGAACTGCGTTGTCTCGTCGGGATAATGTCCATTGCGGTGGGGTTGGCTTGCAGATGATCAGCGACGAAAGCCTTAAAATCAAAGTAAAATATTTTCTACGTGTTGTCCGACTGCGGTGTGTGGAGGGCGCTAACACCGCGTACCAAGTACACGAAAAATGCCCCTCTTGCGATGACTCAAAATCGTGTCAGTACTCCTTCAATGACAAACTCGCGTATCGGTTCTCGCGGGGTGCGGCTGATGTGGGGCCCTTCCAGACGCCGACGAACGCTAACAGGGAGATTACAGATCCTATGCCGACGCCGCCCGAAACAACTATTGCGCATCACTTGGACGACTCCCTGAGGAGATTCTGTGTGCACTTCTCTTTTAGATGCGAAGCATTTTATGGCGGAGTTCAAACCGGTGGTGGTGGTGGTGGTGTGCGGCGTGACCACCCTTACTGCGCATGCGCGAACCCTCTCCACACACCTACTCTCCACTTCCCCCTCTCCCACTATCTCTCTCTCTACTTCCCCTCCCCCTCTCCCAATTTCTCCCTCTACAGTTCCCCCTCTCCTACTTTCTCCCTCTCCACTTCCCCTCTGAAACGCGGACTCGACACGCCGAAACGCTGCTTCGCATCGCCTCATGGTCAACGGTCGGAAACACTGCCGCTCAGGCGTCCCAAAGAATTACGTCATCGTTACGTCATCGCCACCACCTTGAAACTGAGCCTGATTGAGCCGCCAACCAGAAGTGCGATAACTGAAGGCGAAATTGGCGTTCGAGTCGATGGCGAGTCAAAATGAAAGCAGCCAATGGCAGCCCGCCGCCGTGCCGGCAAAGCCGTGCGCCCCGCGCCGGCCGCGGAGGCCGCGCGCGCGCCGCAACGCTAGTTTTGAATTTCTCGAAAGTTCCATTGTAGCATGAAGCGAGCGTTGAGCGCGGGCACCAGGCTGTCCGTGCAGGCAGGCTATGCTTGGGGGACACCTGCAAGTCTCTCGTTGAGGTTGGCGGATCATTGTTCGCTTTTGAGACTTATTGGAGCGGTCGTTATGGTCAGCCGCGCTCCGCCGCCGCCACATCGGAGCCCGTCATAGTCGCCGGCCTTTATGTGTAGTTTCGTGATGTTTCGTTACATGAAGCGACCGTTGGCCGGCGTGTACAGTTTTTGCGGTGTTTGCGTGTTGTGCTCTCTTGCCGTCCTGTGTGTATCTCAACTTTCACTATACCGAGACGACGAAACTACGTTTGCGTGATGTGACTGCGTAATTTTTCTCGTTTGAATTCAGTTTGCAACTGCTTTTCTGCAGGACGTAAACGTTTTCTGAATTATGGAGAAGGCCACAAGTGACGCGTTTGCCCAAGGAAGGGTTAATAACTATAGAATCTGCTCTCTTCGAAGTCTCGATCCGCAACTTCAAGTGCACCAGCTTTCTACTCTGCCCCCAGTGCTTTCTTTCGGTGCGTGAATGTTCATTATATGTACTTACAGCTGAAAAAGTGCTCTTTGTGTTTATGTATTACCTCTGTAATTACCTATAGAAAAACCGTTCGAAGAACCTTCATGTGTAGACATGAGAGTTGTTTTAGGGGCGAAGCTCCTTAAGGCGGCACCCGTTCGTCCCTCGTAGTCGTAGTCGTAGTGCGTAACCAGTCTTACGCTTTGACCTCCAAGGTGGTGCCGGTGGGAGATTTTTCCTGTGCGTTGTTGAACAATAAAAAATTCGCAGCGTGCGCGTTAACTAAAAGCCGAATTCTTCTGTCTCTCATTCCCCATTAGCAGCCATTGGCATGTTCCAGTAGGAAACGTTAGTAGAAGTAGAAGTGTAAGTGTTAGCTAAAAGCCGACTTCTTCTGTCTCTCATTCCCATTAGCAGCCATTGTTTACCTCCAAGGTAGTGCCTGGTGAGATTTCTCCTGTGCGTGATTAAACAATAAAAATTTTGTTCAAAACGCCGTTGATTGATGAAATAAACCAACGAAAGACGCCAGATGTTTTGTAAAAGCAGAACGAAAGAACGCCAGATGTTTCTAAAGCAAAACGAAAAAGACGCCAGCTGCTTAACGAAAGACGCCAGATGTTTTCTAAAGCAATGGTTTTCTAAACAATCAAAATTCACAGCGTACATGTAAAAATTAAAGTGAGCTGCAAGTCGTCATAACTCATCGAACCTTTAGTATAAACGCGCCCAATCTCACGTCGGTGATGATGTACTGGGCAGAATTCACGGAAGATTCACGGTTTACCGATGAACCTCCGCAGCTTCGCCCACTCATCATCATTCACTCCGTGGATATGCTGTGATTTTTTTTTTTCTGGTGAGCCTTGAGTATTGCAAGTGTCCAATATGCAGAATTTTATTGTTTGCGTTTATCTCAATGAAGTGCTCAGTGTACACGGCATGACATTCTCACTTCAGTGACGTTATCTTACAGCTATGCATTGTATTCGCGGTGAAAGAAAAGCTGTGTAGTAGACTTATCTCACCTGGCGATTGGGTAATACGCGTTTCTTCGAATGTTATATGTGCTGCTGTATAAACGGACCATCGCCTTCATGCCGTTGCCGCCATCTATCTGTCAAGTAGTGGTCAAGTGCCAAATAATTCGTATTTCCCTTTTTAGTGCGATGTACTGCTTACTCTGCTAAATCTGCTTTTTCATCTTGTTTATCAGTAGTGAAGGTATCCAGCAATCTATGTATATTTGTGCAACATCTGAGCATGCATGCATATATATATATATATATATATATATATATATATATAGTTGTCTTGTGTTTCGTATTAGTACAGTGGTTGATAAGTAGTTCATTGCATTATTGTTCCATATTTAGGTATTTTGCGCATCTTTATTGTTTTTGCCACGCACTGACATTTCGCCTACATTTCTTTAAATTTCATGACTCTGTCACATCAGAAGCTCTTGTGCACTTTGGTCAGTATTGTACTAAACATCGTGTTACTTATATGTGTATACGTCAAAGGGCCTGCATTTTCAGTGTGTTCGATTTTTAATTTCCAATTTCTGAACATTAAATCAATGAACTTTTGTGCTGTTTAATCATGGGCACACTGTGCATTCTTTAATTCTCTTCTTCTCCGGAACTTGTATCATGCCCCATTATGTGCGAATCTTGAGTTTTGGAAACGGAGCAATAAAACGAAGTCACAGATATGTTGTGGGTGGAAGTCATCCCTTATGCTCTGGATCATGCAGGTTGCGGGCATTCAAACGCACTGCGCACCACGAGCGGATAGAAAAACATGAATGCGCGACCAAGCACAGCACGCGCGCACGCGAAAATAAATTTCATATGCGCCACGCATATGAAAAAAAAAAAAAAAACGGCGCGCGGCATGAAATAAGAAAAAGGAGCCGCCAAGAAAGAAGGCAAAAAGAAAACGGCACTCGACATGAGAGAGTAGACAAAGCAAGCGCGCTCGAAAAAAAAAAAAAAAGAAAGAAAGAAGAACGGCGCGAGTGCGAGGGAGGAAGAGGGGGGAAGGGGGCGCGAGAAGCGAGCGGCTGTTGTTACTGTTGCCTTGACGACGTAAAAATCTATCGTTACGTAAGCGCTGCGTCATCGCCGCCACTCGCCAGGGCCGTAACTCAACGGCTTTCTTGGCTCTCTCGGCGCAAGAGTCGCAGAACGTTTGAATTACGCGTCCCTATGGTAGGTATACGAAGAGACCTACCAGTGTCACGGTCCCCTTTAGCGCAGATGGTGTGATTTTCTTTCTTTATTGATCTGTGTCGACTTCTCGTTCATTGAACATGCCAAGCTTGGCCCTAAGGAAACACTCCATCACATGAACTTCTATGGAGCCAGTTTCATAGAAGCACACCTGGCATCGGTCATCCTGAATAGCCTCCGTGCTCGATCTGGTTACTTCGCAGAGTTCGGCTTTCTGTACAAAAAGCTCTACTTGCAACTTTCATAAAAAATATTATTTCAATAAAGAAACTGAGTTACCATTTTACCCTTTATGCAAAAGACTACAAGTTATAGAAAATGCTTGGAATGGTGCCGTTTAAATGTCAGCTACGAGTTCACCCCAAGCAAGGGCCAGCTTGAACCAAAAGAAGCATTGATAGCCATGGCAACGAATGAATTCTGTGTGGACTTCTCATTCATTCATTGCCATGGCTATCAATGCTTCTTTTGGTTGAAGCTGGCCCTTGATTGGTGAGAACCACTTAGGTGAGAACCAAGGAGGTTAAAAAAAACCCCTTGTGAGAACTCGTAGCTGACATTTAAACGTCACCATTCCAAGCATTTTTTTTTTCTTTAAAGGAGTGGTGCCACCAAATTTGTGGCTTGCGCGTTCTTTGATGTAAGCGTTTCCTATAGCTCCTGGAAGCATGATGCACGCACGAATATTCATGTATTATCGCTAAATAATTGAATATCGCCTTTTGATGTGGACAATTTTCGGTTTTGGTTTCTGGGCGCTGAGGTTGGGCACTGACGTAGAAGAGTAGGGGGCTTGGTCATGTGACCACACAAGGATGTGACGCACTTAGCCAGGAAGCGATCGAAACTCGGCGAGTGATGTAGCAACCGATGCTTTGCCGGTACTATAGTGAACTAAATTATATTCTAGTTCACTACAGCCGGCACGTACGTTGCGGAGGGGGAGGAGGTCCGGAGGTCACTCACGTCACTACAGCAGATCTGGTGTGACGTCACTACAACTTTGGTTGCCCATCCTAGATAGCTACGTCAGTGTTGGCGCCCTAGCGATGGGTCTCGGTCGGGAGAATGGGCACTTAGGTACACTTTGGAAGTGAATTAAAATATATTCTAAACGTTTGCTGTGTCCGACCCTTCGTGTGGAGTGTCGTTGCATACAGAGGAAGCCCACAACAGGCTTGTTATAGCCTCGGAATTTGATGGCACCACCCCTTTAACTTGTGGGGAACCCTCGATGATCACCAGATAACCACCCTCGCCCATGTCAGCAGCGGTGGTGACAAGGCACAGCAGCGAGGGCCACTTCGCATGCGCCAGATTGAAGTTTCATAACCGGGCATGGCGAACGGTCAAGAGGGTGTTGCCGGCGAACTGTCGTGAGGTGTGCGTGTGTGCGCGCCGTGCGGTCCGCCGGGGCCAAGGTTAGTGGGACCGGCGCGGAAGTTGTTCGTGTAACTTGGTAGTAAGCTTGTTATCGTGTTTTGCCCCAGTTGCCATAATGTTACAGTTCTTACTAATAAATTGTTTTCTTGAGTTATCCCGACGTCGACGAGCGGCCCATTTCGGAGTAGACACCGAACCCCACAAACTTGTAGTCTTTTGCTTAAAGGGTAAAATGATAACTCAATTTCTTCTTTGAAGTAATATTTATTGTGAAAGTTGCAAGTAGAGCTATTTGTACAGGCAGCCAAACTCTGCGAAGTAACCAGATCGAGCACGGAGGCTATTCCGGATGACCGATGCCAGGTGTGCTCCTATGTAACTGGCTCCATAGAAGTGGACACACGCCTCGCACTTAGCTTTAGCTTGGAAGGCATGACTCCAAGTTGTGGCGAATGGATCCATTAATTCTAAATGATAAAGTTTCGCCGCAAATTACACCGCCTACATGGGACCGCTTGAAGGCCAGATGACGTGCGGTTGCCCAGGAGGCAGGGAAAGCGCGCCACTCACGTCTGACATCACAGCTGGCTGAAACTTCGAGGCGTACTCAAATCGTTGAGAGCGCAGGTGCTCTAACCTGCCCAATGAAATAGTACATTGGGGCAAAAAGAGCTAAATATGACGTCTTGTTGAGGGAAAGGTCCGGGGCCTCCAGGCACGCTGAGGAACTGCGCCTTCCTGTGGACGAACTAGGAAACTTGGCATACGTGAAGCGAGTAGAGGTAAGGTAACATCAGCCCCTAGTATCAGCGCAGACGAAGGGCGGAAGCATAGTCACAGATATCAAGTCAATTCAAGAAGTCTTTAGTGCGCAATTTGAAAGGCGCGACACGGCAGAGCATCGCACCAAAGACGATAACCAGCCTCAAAGAATCGCAGCCTTTTCTGAAGGCTTGCCCTCGCTTTGCCCCGAGGCGTCCAACGTGCTCTGCGCTGAGGTAACAAAAGATGAAGTTTGGCAGGCCCTGAGGAAAATTAACACTACCAGGGCGCCAGGCCCTGATGGAATTGTGACAGGGTGTTATGGAACATTCTTCAACGTTCTTGGCGACGCACTTACTGACATGCTCAATGGGTTCATTGCTGACGGGCAAAAGCCGAGCTCCTTCTGCGAGGGACGTGTAGTCTTGCTGTCAAAAGAGGGCATGCATTCTGATGATCCACGGTCGTGGAGACCGATGACACACCTCAACACGGACTACAAGCTCGTGGCTACGGTCCTTGGTTTGAGGCTAAAACCTTTCTTGCACGATATAGTTTCGCCCATGCAAACGCGAGCAGTGCCGGGCAGGTCGGTTTTTCAAACACTTACCTTGATCAGAGATTTGTTCTTCTACACCAACGACAGAAAGGTCACCAGTGCCTTTGTGTCGTTGGATCAAGCAAACGCCTTCGATTGAGTAGAACATGACTACCTATACTGTGTTCTGAGAACATTAGGTTTGCCAGAGCCATACGCGTCCGCTGCATAGAGCTATTATACAGCAACATGAGCAGCCGGTTCCTTATCAACGGCATGGAGACAAAAAGATTTAGAGTAGACAGAGGCGTTCGCCAGGGATGTCCAATCGCACCGGTGCTCTTTATTCTTTCCGTGGGCCCCTTAATTAGGAAAGTGGCAAAGTGCCATTCACAACTGTTATTTCTCGTATATGGACCAGTCGAGAGTATATGTACCCTGATGATGTCACGTGAATCACTGTTGTGGCATCACGAAGTGCACCAAAAGACAAGAAACGCCAAAAGAGAATAACGCGCTCGTTGTTTTTTTTTTGTTGTTGTTGTATTATCAGAGGCTGTTAGGGGCCCTTTATAAAGACAGGGCGTGCAAACACGGACACATGAGAGTAGTCAAGACAGCAGAAACGCCGCTAACAATTGTAAAATCACACAGCGGCGGAACCGAAGGTAGACAAAAATATTTATCTGCGCATTCCCACGTAAGAGGCCATACCTATCAATCAAGTGCGAGTAGTGGTCTACGTGAGAGATAGCTGTTCACTCTCTCGGCTTTTCTCTATTGCCTGTTTCCACGTCATGTCTTCTTAACATGACTACCTACCAACTAGCTCAGCTATATTATAAGTTTGCCATTCTCTTTACTTCTGTATTTATTTATCGATTTACTCGAGTAAGAATGAAAGGGAAAAGTGTACTAACACACCGAGATACATATATTACTTATCTACTTTATTTATTTATGTACAGTTTAATCGGTCCAAAACTCCAAGAATATGCTATCCAGCGAGTTGGGTCCTCGCCCTTTAAGGCTGGAGGACGCGGCAGCGTTAAGGTCAGGCAGTACTCATGATATTTCTGGAGAAGAAAAACATACAACTTCTGGGGAGCTATTCTAGATGTGTTCATCCAAAGGAGATGTCCACAGTCCATTACGGCAGAGCGCATTTAGTGATTCGAAAAAGCGGTGAGCCGTGATGTCACCTCGCTCTTGACCACGCCGCCGCACCGAACCCGGCCAGCACATTCCTAGCGTAAGGAGTGAGTGGACGAAATGCACAGAAACAGGAACTTTTCAAGTCTGAATGTGCATATGAATGTGTCCCAGTTGTTTGAGAACGATGCAGGGAATGCGTACCGACCTTACAGAGCTGCGTTAGACGAGCGGCCGCATTAAACCTAAATTGATGGCTAACACGATCAAAAGACATGTGCACCGAAAATCGGATCTCTGAGGGCTGCGTTCGTTGCATTGAAGCGCATTCCGTCCCTGTCATTTGTGTCGAGAGTGTTTGAAGGCTTCGTAATGTCATGATGGCGCTGCAGAACAAGAACCGGAAACAGGGGGCGCCCTTCTCGCCGAGCTCCCGCTATTCAGCGGCCGCTGAAATGGACAGTTAATTACATGGACACATCGAGAAGAGTTCCTCCGGCGAAGTGCTGTATTTTATTTCCAGATTCCCCATTCGAATTAAAAGAAAAGACTAACGGCGGCGCGCCGCAATAATTGCGCGGTGGCGGCGGCTGCGCAATAACCTGTTCTTCATCTGAGCATTCCATCTGCAAACTTCACAGTCTCAGTTTGGCGTTGTAAATACGGTGAGTATGAAGAACCTGCTATGGACTCTAGTACCTTAAATTCTCACTTATTAAACAAAACATGTGGCTGACAAAACAAGGTATACTTCGCAGAAGTCTTCAGAATAAGCCGAGTGCCAATTTCTTTACTGTTAGAGCCTTCTAATATAAAGTCTTTCTAAAGAAAAAGACCAAGTTCAGACGATTAATGTTTATAGAAACCACATTGATCTGGCTGTGTATAGTATAAGGTTATAAATGACTACGAATTTATATACTAGGTGGCGTTCCTTGCCCTCCTGCTTTCCCAGCTTGGGTGAGGAGTGAACGGGAAAGCGTGAAGCGGCTCTGTACTGCTCCCCTCCGGCTACTCCAAGTAAATAGCCTACGTAAATTGTGTAAGTTCAAATATTCTTTGAAAAAATGTGGGCGATTATAACGTTAAACTGCCCCGCATTGTTTCCTTCCGTATAGGTCGTGAGCTGTCAATGATTGGTCGAAATTTTCTGGGTCATGCTCACAGCACCTGCTCATAACACGACGCCACAAATGACGCGTAAGTGATCCACCGCGTAATTACCACTTACGGATGACTACGTTAAAAAAAGATAAACTATTTTCAATACGGCGCATTGTTCGACATTGGTTCTTCGCTATTCATGAAAATTTTTTGGTGTGCCATAAAATCGCCTCCTTGTTACGCGGCGTCACAAGTCTGCGAAAATTCGCGGCGATAAAATGAAGTGTGCACAATAAGCAGCGCATTACTGCGCTGAACAATAACTATTTTTTTTGGAATAGCCAGACAGTGTCTCATTCTGAATGTAATTCATGAAGGCTGCCCACCGATCACTTTGGTAGCGGCTACTTATAGCAGCGGACGAGACGAGATGGATTCATATGTGCACATAACAGATACTTTCAGTTGTAGTATAACGACGTTGAGCTGTTTTTGCGCGTGTACAACTCTCTGTGAACTCATCGTTGCTGACAGAGAGGTAGAGAGAGAAATAAACATTATTAGGAACAGACAATCCTTCGCAGGTGGGTAACCTTCTTAGTCCAGTGGACGCTGATTATCTCCCTGGTGAGGTATATACTATAGATTAGATCAAGCTACAGGGCAAATTTGAAAGCTGGGCTTCTCAATGTGCCGAGTCCACTGCCTTGTTACAAGCCGCCGCGACCGCTGCAGGCTACCATATGATAAGCAACTTGTGAAGCAGGTTAATCGGAGACAAAGTGGGAATCATTTTTAGCTCTTCTGGATCGGCACAACTGAAATGCTCGACACTTCTGCACACTCATCATCTCAAAGCAGCTTGGATATGAAGCCGTGGCGGTGCTATTCGTTTTAAAAGAAAGAAACTAAATTTCCTGAAAAAGGAGAGCGCTCGATCGGGCTGTAAAAGATTTACCGGTTCCCGCCCGTATTTGCGTCGCCGATTACTTAAGTTTCAGGCCAGGCCGAACAAAGTAAAATCATGACAGATTGCTGTAATCTTATATAGAGCCCCTGCTGAGAGATAGCCTCCTCTGCAATGCTCGAGCGCAAGGCGCGAATGCGTGGAATAGGCAGCCCGCACCGCAGGTAGCCTACAGTGCGTGGTCATGACACCATGACACACGGAGGACAGTCGTCACAGCAGGACTGTAGGAAACTTTTTTTTACGTAAATACGTCATTGCTGCGTTCAAGTAAAACTTTGCCTCACTTGTTAGTTTCCCAGTCTGCAGCCGAGCAGCTGACAATGACCACTGTCGAAGATGGGGGGGGGGGGGGGGGGGGGGCTAGCGCCCCCCTTGCCCCCTTGCCCCCCCCCCCCCGCCCCCGGTAGATACGCCTATGACGCCAGGTTTGAGAGAGGGCGTTCTTCAACTGTCGTGTACACAGTACTCACGAGCGCTGTGGAACAGCTATGGCGTTCACTGTGTCTCCGGAGGACGCCGCATGCCACCACAGGTTGCACGTAGCCGTTACAGACGCGTACTTGTTTCTACGTCAGCGCTCCCATCTGCGTACATTCAGTTACTCCGGAGCATAGGGCTATGAGGAAACGTATACATAAAAAAAAAAGGAAACGCCTATTTTCCAGCCTGTCTTCGATTGCCAGCGAGCGGTGCAATCGCAGACGGTCGGCCCTCTTCCCTCTCCCGAGTGCGAAGCTGACCCCAGACCTTGCGCTGCAAAGTAGCGGCCCTCTCAGCTGTTTCTTCTTCCTCGTTACAGGCAGTCAACATATGGACGAGCAGGGCAGCCCCCCCCCCCCCCCCCCCCTCCCCCCCCCCGCTACGAAGCAGGTTTGAGAGGATACAGCTTCGGGCATCATTTCTTCGATTGGCGCAACGTCGCCAGTGCGTTTTTCTGTTTTAAGCGTTTTAAAATGCGTTAGCGCCAAGTTGGCTTTTCAGTTTGTTTATCCGAGCGTCCTAGTAAGATACATAGGCAGGAACTCGAGTTGTTGCTGAGTCAGGTGCGTCTGTAAACACACATGTTTTGAGCGCATGAACAGAAGTTGACGCTTTCGCTTGACCCGCCATGGTGGTCTTGGTTATGGTGCTCGAATGCTGACCCGAATGTCGCGGGATCGAATCCCGGCCGCGGCGGCCGCATTTTCGATGGAGGCGAAATGCTCGAGCCCAACCCTCGTGTGCTTAGATTTAGATACACGTTAAAGAACCCCAGGTGGTCGAAGTTTCCGGAGCCTCCACTACGGCGTCCCTCGTTATCATATAATGGTTTTGGGACGTTAAACTCCTACACTTATTACGCCTCGTTGTGACGAATGGAGCATAAGCATTTAGAAAAGTGTTTAATCGTCTAAATGTATTCAGTGGTCGCCAGCAAGCTTTGTTTTTTGTGAAACATTAGGGGTGTGCAAATAGTGAATTTTAGAACCGAATCGAATAGGAATCGAATAACAGTGACACCGAGTCGAATAGTAAGACAGCCATTTTTAAAGCATCCGTAGAATAGTAATGTAACCATTTTCGAAACAGCCCAAGAATTCCACAACATTTTGTCTGAAACAAGTACTCACAAGCTTTAACAAAGGGACATACGATTACTTTTAACCGATAAAAAATACCACAATAATGTAAACTGAGGCAAGCTCCAATACAGCAGCAAGTAGAGCCTTAGAAATATTTTGTAACTGCAGGTTGAAATACAGCAGTGACTGCAGTACTGAGGCTGGGACCTTGTCAACAGCTTTTAAATAAATTCATATGTAAATATTAGACAATGTTCGTTAGTCAACATCGTCATGAATGTCATGATGAAGACAGTGGATCAATGACTCTTTAGCTACGCCGACACTGGAGTCATAAGCAAAAACGCCTTTATCCTAATCCTGTAATCAATATAGCGTCGATAGTTACATAAAACCTTGGGCTACGTGGGTCTTGGCAATCTGATGATTAAAACAAGAAACGTTACCCCTCATTCTTCCAAAGCTTCGTTCCTTTGATGTTCTTTTTCATCAGTGCTTATAATTCGAAAAATCACACCATCTCCCGCTAAAGGGGACCATGAGGCGATGCGAAGCCAGAGCACTTGCACGATCGCGTTCCGTTGGCGTTCGTTGGGCATGCTACCGACCTCGCGTCGTGGAACGCGAAGAGGGACGCTACGCGCGTCGTGTCTTCCATCTAGCCTGGCCGTTAATTCTCACAGGGCAGGCGGGCGAGAGGGGGGCAGCGTAGGAGAGGAGAGAGAAGGGGAGGGGACGCGCATCGCGGCGTTGCGCAGGAGAGAATTTCGGCATGTCTAGCCAAAGCCACCTAGCTTTGGTCTAGCCCGCGTTTCAGAGGAAGAGTGGAAAGGGGGAGGGGAGAGGGGAGGGGGAGAGTGGAGAGGGAAAGTGGAGAGGGAAAGTGGAGAGGGGAGGGGAGAGGGAAAGTGGAGAGGGGAAGGGGAGAGGGTGAGTGGAGAGGGTATGCGCATGCGCAGTAAGGGTGGTCACGCCGCACACCACCACCACCACCACCGGATTGAGCTCCGCCTTAAGATACTTCGCATCTAAAGCATTCGAAAGGTAGTCGGCATTTATAATATTCATTATTCGACTCGAGTAGCAATTCGAATAGAATGCTACTCGATTCGATCGTTGTTCGAAACTTTGGGATATACGCACACCCTTATAAAACATGCAAGTTTTTGGCGTTACTACCGCTTGTCACCAGGGTTGCCAGGTCGAAAAGACAGAGGTAGCCCAAGAAATTGGAAAAACTATAGCCAAAAAGTAGCCAACTTGATCGACGTGCAGTAACTGCAGCCAAAAGGGGCCACGCGTGTGTGAAAAAAACTGCGACGTTTTGATGCGTCTCGAAGACACTTTTTTTAATAGTCATCCCAGAGCAATGAAACTTGAAGTATTGGTAGAGAGTTTTATGCTGATTTCAAATATATAATTAGTTTTTTTTCTAAGTTGCATACTTTTTGTTCTGCACCATGACAAATGTGTAAAACATAGGCCTTGTAGCCCCCCCTATTTCGATCCTTAAACTTCTATATATTTTGAAAATTGATGGCTCATATCGCTCCAATTGAACTGTTGAGTGCTGAAAACTATTCAGAAAGTGCATATAAAATATTTACTAGACGTGAAAAATTTAAACATGGGATGTCCTTATTACCCAGACCCCAGTAAATGTTTACTTGCAAATTTTCTAATATCCATAACATAATATTGAGATTTCGAGAAGATAACTGCACTCCTCACACAGAGAAAATTTGGGCAAAATTTCATGCAGATCTGAGCACCAAAAGTACCAAAAACAAGAGGGGCACGTTGAAAAAGTTGCCAAAAAGTGTGTTTTGAGAAAAATTAAGTTTAAAGTTAAAATTGGATGTTTATTTATGAAAGAGGTAACGAAATCCGATCAAAATTGCACACAAAAGAGGTGAATTGTTCTTCTAGTAGCCACTGCCACTAAAATGAGCCAGCGCCATATGTTTCTCCTTCACAGCTCTTTCGAGCAGAGTAGCTATTGCGCGAGCTCCCGCTGCCGTAGGTTCTGCTTGCGATCGGTCCGTCACTCGCCGCCCCTACGTTGGCCTCCTCGCTCGAAGCAACTCGCCGCAACGTATACGTCATCGAAAGAATACTTTCGGGGCACTCGCTGTTATCGCATTTTAGTTCCAGAAACGACGCCTTTGCGTAAGCTGGTTCCCGGACGCGTATTCCCGAACGGTGACCCGTTGGACACACTGCACCGATCACGAGGATGTTCAATGCTGTTATGTCAGCGATCAAGGAAGACTTTCTACCGTGATCTTTCTTCGTCGTCGAAGAGTCCGATCTTCTCTTTGAGGGGCACTGACATACTCGAACGCCGCGGCAAACTCGTCGGAAGCATCGCCGTCGCCGTCGCTATGACGCACTTGCCGTTCGGCGAGTGTTTGGCTTCGATTTGCGCCGGCGCACTCGAAATTTGTTCACCGAGCGATACTTCACTGGCCGATGACTGCGCTTGCTACGGTTCTCTTCGTCCATGATGAGAATAAATACGCGAGAGAAACGTTCCGCTGCGCAGCTCGATGAAACACGGACTCTGCAAGCAGGCTTCACAACACGCAAGGCGTGCAGCGGCCAATGGCGGTCCCCGATCCGTACCACGTGTTTAAAAGCCAGTCGCAGCGCTCGAAAAGCGCGGCAAAATCATGCTTTCTTTATTATTTCTTGCGCTTCTGCAGCGCGGGAAACCGTGGTTATTTGAAGATCTCCTCATGCGATCCCCAATGGCGAGCGGCCGCGCGTTATCGACCGCGAGGTGCTAGAAGACGTCACACTTTCGGTCAAGATTAACAGCCACCTTGTGCTCTTTTGACGCAATTTTAACGCATTTCCTGTTGAGTCTCGACATTGATTTTTATTTTCAGAACAGTAGAGATACTAATCTTAACAAAACAGGTGAAAAGAAAAAGTGGATAATTTTTTTAAAAACTCGAGTTTTTCGACCCGCATCTCCCCTCAAATAACTAAATGCAATAGACTTTTGGTGGAAATGTAAATAAGTACAGCAAGAACCCTTCAATGTCACAACTACTGAGATTGAAGCATACACCAATCATTTCGTGCAGGATGGCGAAGTTTCATGTGCTGTTGCAGAAACGACACTATCTTCACTCACCCAGCGTGACTTAGAAGTACCAGCTTTCTGGCGACAAGAAAAAATGAATACTGCATGAGTGTGCTCAAAATCGCAGTTACTGGGATTCCAAGAAACGGCAAGAAGTGGAAGATGGAAGCTTTCGATGAAAAAATCCGTAAACAGAGGGTTGGTGCTCGAGCCCCACCCCTTGTTTACGGATGTTTTCATCAGTTACTGGTATTGAAGCATAAATTGTAATCACTTTCGCAATCGTTTCTCGCGTGATCGTGAAGTCCGAGCAGTCGATATTGCAGAGTCGCAGTCCACGACAATTTCTAAGAAATACCGCGGACAGTTCGTCGGATATCTGACTTCCAATGTCTATGAGTGCAGAGCTTCCTAGAAGCGGAGCGCTTTCAATTGTCCTATTCCCTTCTAATTACAGTTTAAGGTCGCGTTCAGCAATAGGTGGTCGGCAGAATGAGGTCCCATGCGACAGTTTTTCTTCGAGTATCAGCCACGTATCCCAAAAGTATTTTGCTTATAATGCAAGCGCCAAATTCGATTTCGGGAGCTGTAAACACACCTGGGCCGCCATTTTCTGACACCGCATACTCGAACGCCAGCGGGTGCGATGTCAAGATACTGTTGATCACTTGGTTCAAATCGAGGGAACAAGAAAGTAGCTAAAAGGTAGCCAAGTAGCCGCGACGTTCTTTTTTTTTTTTTGTGCCGCCGTCAGCCTAATGAAGTAGCCAAACCTAGCAATCCTGCTTGTCGCTCCCTTGAGCGAACTGTCCAGGTGACGGGTATCTACGACAAGAAAAAGCTCACAGGGTCCCTTACGCACCCACCTAAGACGACTGGAAGGAGCCATGTTCTCTTTCTTCTCGGTCGATGAAAATTTTCCTGCCCCGCCACCCTCCGAAAGCTTTCGGCACCTAACGTGGTTTTGCATTGCCTCCAGGATCGGAGGCACCTCCCCTGGTTTTGCACTGCCTCCGTGATGTGATCAGCCCACCGTAAACCAAGTTACGATGTCATGTGATGACGTCATCATGTGACGTCACTGACTCCTCATGATGACGTCGCATATTTCGGCGATCTGCGACGTCATATAGTGACGGCACCGCACAATGATTCTTTACATCACTTGTCTTGCCGCTGACGCGGGACGCCTCTTCATTTTCACGTTTGATGAGGCATCTAAGGCTTTCGCCTTGAAGGTAAAGCCACGAACACCAGCGTCGCTGCAATCACGGCCATGTGACGTCAGGACAAGGACTCGCCTACTCCGCCGCCGAGGATCGCCTTTTTCTGCGCCCACAGTGTTCCCACTCTTTCGCGATACGACGGTGATTACCTTTCAAAGGCAAATTTCGCAGGGTAGACGTTTTCATTACTCAAAGTTAATCAAGCAGCAGAATATAGAATTGGACAATATAGTTTATAAAATTGGTAAATTCCCGTCTGAACAGAAGCTTCACCGTGAAAAGGGCGGTGCACAAAAGCAAGACGCTCGTTATCACCGCGTACTCGGAGAAATCGGTGCTAAGGAAAAAAAAATTACGTCTAAATGATTCCAACTCCCTCACAGCGTTGCTTAGACTTCGCGGTTAAAACGTGCGTCCCGAAGTTTTACAAATGAAATTAGGACGTTTACGATTCGCTAACTACTTTGCGGTTTGTCGTCCAAGTTATGCCTATCTTAGCAAATAATGTGGGTGATTTGACGGACTTGCGTTTATGTTACAGGATACTTTAGATGAATCTGTCAGACTCGTAAGTGGCATATACGAGTCTGACGGCACCGTTGCTACAGCATGATATATCAAACTCGGCAACAAAAAGGTATCCACAATATTGTAAACCGCGTCCATTAAGTCCTCTAATCGTAGAAAAAAGATTCTTTTTGGATTATGCTGTCTAGAATTGACCTTTTCCCGGTTTCAAACCGCGCCTCCAGTGGAAATCGCCTAAATAAAAAGTCGTGGTTCGCAGCCTCCGAATAATAATAATAATAATAATAATAATAATAATAATAATAATAATAATAATAATAATAATAATAATAATAATAATAATAATAATAATAATAATAATACGTGGGGTTTAACGTTCCAAAACCACGATATGATTATGAGAGACGCCGTAGTGGAGGGCTCCGGAAATTTCGACCACCAGGGGTTCTTTAACGTGCACCTAAAGCTATTTGCGCTATGTTTGTACTTGTCTTCTTATGTCCGTGTTTTCGTCGCGCAATTTTTTTGATGTCATGGAACACCAACTAGCCCAAAATGCTGCTCACCTAAAGCTAAGCACAGGGGCCTCAAACATTTTCGTCTCCATCGACAATGCAGCCGCCGCGGCCGGGATTCGATCCCGCGACCTTCGTTCCCAGCCTCCAAAGTTGTCCGCACGCGTGCCGGTAGACAATCTCGGGTGCTTGGCTTCGCCCTGTTTTTTTTTTTCTTTCTCTTTGGATAATTTCCAAGTTTCCCACGTTACATTTCACTCGGTTCTCTTGCTCTTTTGAAAGCAATTCACTCAGATCGGTTCAGCAGATGTCTTAACAGAGCAATATCATCTCAGCTTTCCATGTGCACGTGTTTGAAATCGAAGCTGGCCTTGCACATGAGAGAGAGGTTACTAGTACGTTTGAAACACATGTACGCAAGGGTCCACAGCTAAAGGGAACATCGGAGCGTGTGGCGGCAGCTCGGCGCCACCGCCGGCCAGCGGCTGCAACGAGATTCGCGCAGACGCAGTGAGCACCGTGCCCGGTGCTCTTTCTTCGTGTCAACGGTTCGCTTCGCGACGATTCGCAGCGCGGAAGCAGACGGCAGCAGACGAAGAAAGAGCACCGGGCACGGTGCTCAAGGCAAAACCCCATATACGCGAAAATGCACGCCACAGCGGCGAGCGACGCGACGTAGATGGTCTTCGCGCAAGCGGTCGCTTGGATGGGCAAACCCCATTCACGCGACAGCTTCGGCGCTTCGGCGAGCGATCTCCACTGTTTCTAGCATGAGGGCGTTTACTTGTGCCAAAAGTGGCCCGTTGTCAGCGGTATGCATGTAAAATACGATGTTTTGTTGCTTAATTGTACATAAAACGGTTATCATTGTCTTGCAGCATTTTTTTCGATCCCATCACTGCTGCTACGTGCCGCCAAGCCGCGTCACAGAGGGCGCGGGACTTGTAGTTCCCGGCCCTGAGGTCCCGTAACGCACGTTCGCGTTCAACAACGTCAACGTCGCCGTTGGCCATGTTGATGAACGTTGTTGTTGGTGCGCGTCGATAAGAAAGTGGCGGCAATCAGCAATACGTCACTGATGCATCTTGTTCCGGTGTTTTGCTATTGGCTGCTTGAGCACAGCACTTCCGGGCGACGAGCGATGGATTCCAAATCTGAAAAACCGAGCGATCGCGCGAAATCGACCACGCGACACGTCGCGCGAACGGCTCGTTTCGTCGCTCATAGCATCGCTCGTCGCTGTCGCGTGCATTTTCGCGCATATGGGGTTTGGCCTTCACTGCGTCTGCGCGAATCTCGTTGCAGCCGCTGGCCGGCGGTGACGCCGAGCTGCCGCCACACGCTCCGATGTTTCCTTTAGCTGTGGACCCCTGCGTACATTTAATAGAAAATGGGGTCCTTGAGTCACTCCCAGCCTAAAAAACTGTGTCTGCGAGGCTGTCATGAAGAGAGACATAACATCGTTTATTCATTTGGTTACTATAAATTCTTAATGCACATCTCATACGACACACATTCGTTCATCTAGCGCTCTGTAGCAAGCTAAAACGCCAAATAAACAAGGTTGTCATCGGGCTGTAGCAAACAAAAGGACCAACAATGTTGTCATCGGGGCAGATTCTCGCACTTTCAAGACACACTGTAGAAAAATAACACGCTTGTAGGTGAATTACATGTAAAAGCACCCTTAGCGCCCATATTTCTAAAATTTACAGAAATGGGTGTCTTGCTGGCGGAACACCCTTGCATGTATCCGCCACAGCCATTGTAAACAAGCAAGTCAGCGTCAATCAGAAGGCGCGCAATGGCGTTCGCAGTAATGTGGTATGACGGCGCGCATAGACGGCATTGCGAATGTTCTACATTCCATGCTAACACGCTCTTACGCACGCTAATATTTGTCACATCGACATGCCATAGATACCCGTCGTTAACCAGAGGGCGCGACGGAGCTCCTATTTGGCGCCTCAGTATCGCTGGCATCGGCTGCCAGGAATACCGAAAAAAATTAGACGTTCGCTGAACACATCGACGGGCTCAAGAGTCTCCCTTTTGTGCACCTTTCCAACGAAGGCTTCCTGGGTGCCGCCATAATCCCCTCTGGGGTGTTTTAAGTATGTGTGACCCCCCAAAAATGCACTGCCGGGCCCGATATTTTGCTGCTTCTGCTCGCTAGGCTTCGAGCGCTGCTGTCGCTTTTCGAGAACTCCATTGACGGGTGCCTATCCGCGATATTTGAGAATATATGCGTCTACGAGAGCATGCAAGACATTTTACGATATAACGTCTCTTATTGAGTAGTCGTAATTTCAGGAGAACGGTTACGTAGATATATGAACACAAACGTAAATGTAACGGTCCAGGCGTAGACAAACGCCGGTCTGCCGACATTAAAACTGCGCGCGCGCTCACCAGTAGCTCGTATTGCGGGAACAGGCGAACTCGCTGGTTGTCGATGACGATCAGCTTGGACGACTCGGATAAGCGCACGACGCCTGCGAGTAGCGAACTGCGGCCGAAGCCGGGGCTGCGGCCGTAGTAGAACTCCTCCGTCCGATGCGTGCGACCCGGGTCCGAAGACGTGGTGTACGCAGTCAGGCGTACCGCGTTCGACGGCCACGGATGGCCGGACTGGAGCGCAGTCCACGAGAACGTCACGCCCGCCGAGTGAGCCTGCGACACCGGAGAATACAGCGCATCGTAAGTATACGCACACTACCAGCACTGCCATTTTCGCAGATGCACATCCGTCCGTCCATCCGTCCGTCCGCACACATGTCCCACCAATCTGCCATCGTCATCACCATTACCAGTATGCCAGCGGCTTATACAACTTCTGCATCCCGAGCATGTCAAAAACGGCGGTTGCATTTTTGATGGAGGCGAAAATGTTCGAGGCCTGTGTACTTAGATTTAGGTGCCCGTTAAAGAACCCCAGGTGGTCGAAATTTCCGGAGCCCTCCACTACGGCGTCTCTCATAATCATATCGTGGTTTTGGGACGTTAAACCCCCGGTATTATTATTATCAGAGCATGTCAAAACACAACTAAAGCAAACAGGCAAAGAAGATTATTTGTTTCAAACGTGGTAACAGCCCGCAAAGTTAATTGATCCTTCATTTTTTTTTTACTCCGAAATGAAACCGCACAAAACGACCAGGAAAAAATACAAAAGAAATGATGTTTTCCGGTTAATGTTGATAGCTTTCCCTGGAGTTACTAGATACCTGCAGCCTATACACTTCCCGCTGCATCATCTGTAAAGCTACAACGGCAAAAAAAGCGCGCGAGATTACTGCCACTTATACAAGTGACCGTAAGATAGCATGATTGACACCCTGAGTGCGGCTTTCAACGCGGCGCATCCGGACCACATTTATGACCCATCTTTATCTGAATTTGATAAGAGTCATGTATTAGTGAGCGCACTGTATTCGCAATGCCCACGAACTATAGGTGGCGCGCCGTGCTTTTCAAGATGGCGCCAGGAGGAGGGTCAACCCGTTTGTTAGCATAGGAACAGATAGGACGTGCGGACGTACGGACCGTGCCACTTTCACCGGATGAAGTCATGAGCTGCGCTGAAACGGATATGAGACTAAAATACTTTCCCAAACCATGGAAAGTGCTAAGTACTCGCCACCTAATTATTTGCTGCGACCGTTACTGTGCATAACGATGCTTTGCGAAATCCTGTGCGTGCTACATAAACCTGTATGAACTAGAATTGACGTATGAGCTGAACGGCACTCCGAGGTAGTACGTACCGAGCCTGCCTGATGGTTTTGCCGCAGTAGTAGGCCGCCAGCGAGTAGCGCCATCGCTGCTGCGCGTGATGATGGCTTGAAAACATAAAAGTGTTCTGTGATAATACCCTGTCGTCATTACTTGCGCAGTCGGAAACGCGGAGTTACGTCTTCAACGGAACACAAGCATTTAACATGCCATTCAGTAGCGCTTGTGTCACAGCCATGCTGAGACTCTAGCCGTGTGTACTTCACTCGCATGTTGCAGGTTCGATCAGCACGATCGAAACATGAATATCGAAAAGAATAAACACGTATGCTTTTCGCAACGTCGAAGAAGTTCGCCGAGAGGCGTGGATTGTGGCCGTGACTGCACGTTCCATCGCTCTAACCATTTCGCTTCGTTGGTCGAGCTCGAGCGTGTTGGCGGCATGCGGCGCTCCGTAATATCCACAATAATTGTGATACATGCAATGCACAAGAGGAACTATGCTTTTATTTTGATCTCGCTCAAGGATATTATACATTAAATACAATCAAACTGACTTACGAGCGTGAAAGAACATTAACGCACGGGGGGACGTGAAGTGCAACTCGCTCCTCGTGAGTTAGCAGCTGATCGTTCACCGTCGCTGTCACTCTCGGTGCCTTCACAGTCTTCTACGTCCAGTGAAAAATCCTCGTCGTCAAGACGGTTTCTTTCAACATCACTGCTGAAAGCAATCTGAAGAATTTCCGCCGCCGAACAACTTCGACCGCTCCGCGTCACCACGTTTACAATTACAGTAGAGTGCCTCGCGGGCATCAAGGCACCCTAAATTACAGAGGCGTCTGGGCGCGGAGAACATTTCGCCATTTCGCTCTCAGATCGGTCAACGAGCAAATCGCTTGCAGTGTGCTGCCACCTATGAACAAACGTACAAAAACAAGCGGCGCAGCGGTGGCTATGAAACCCAACACACTGGCGAAGGACGGCGTGGATGGAAAGCGTTCGCTCCACGAAAGGCGTCGAGCAGACGCGTCCTCGAATGATTGAAACGTCGCTCGCACGATTCGTAACAGCGCTTTGCTGACAAAGGATAGAGGCCCTATTTTAATGTATCGCCAACTTGAGATCGCTCAGTTATACATGAGCACATCGCGAGCCCGCGCGACCTCCCTCCCGCGTGCAGTGTTATGGGACTCATGCACTACAAGAAACACGGACCAATTATATATGCAAGTAAAACAGGGTGAGCTTCAACTGAATATGTCAGACGATAACATTTAACTTACCTACGTGGCTACAGAAAGCCTCGCGAAGCTGTAGTATGTGTACACTGTGGGCTAGCATTGAAAGCGCGAGTTGCCACGTATTTTCACGAAAACTTCGCGTCTCGCAAGAACGAATCAGATTTCTCGTGTCACGGAGGGCCCGGTTTGTTCACTGATGCAGGGAACATGCAAAGTCGTAGTGTTCCTTTCTTGCCAACGCGTTAACAATGAGGCTAGCATAGCCGAACAAGGGAGCGGCTGCATAGTGCCGCCATTTTGTCGTCTACTAACCCTCCTCGAGAGGACGTTCCTGAATTCCGCTCGGTGGCGCGACAGTCTATGGGCATTGCGAATAGCTTTGTGTGTCTCGGCAACTATGCAGCAAGTTAAAAAGAAGAGAGTGAGAGAGACTGGTCCCTCTACGCAAAGAAAGCCATTTTCATGTCACTTGAATCCTAGTTCCATAACGGCGGGTATTTTTTTTTGTGTGTGTGTGTGTTTAGTCCCTAGCATCAAATTCAACAAGTTTGATTAACTAGCATGTTAATGTCAGTGAGATAGTTGTGGTAGTGGAATTGAAATATACGTCAAAATCACGTGTCTCCAGCAAGGTGTACGACGCACATCTTGGCTTTAACTTTAAGAGAGGAAGTGTATTTTGCCGCAACACACACGCGCGCGCGCAGCAATATATATATACTGTATTAAATAGGAATTAGTCCAAAAAATTGCTCTGTTCAAGGGAGGAAGCCCGCGAAATATATTGAAACAAAGTAAGTCCATTTAAAGAATAGCGCGTTACCGCGCGGCTGCGCACAAAGGATCGGCAGCTTAATCGATGATTGCCAGTGGAAAGCTGTCTTATCTCAGACTGGCCGCTCGGCGAAGGAGCGTTGGTTCTACCTCGATACGCAATAATCTCCAAGCGCTGAACTAAAATTTGCGAACTGTGCCGAAGCTTCTCACGACAAAACACGAAAAAAATAAACACTAGCCGGAGATTTGTATCCATAACTGCGCATTCAGAACAAGACAGATGTGTTTTAAGCGCTTCGTGCGAACTGCTAGCTGTTCGTTGAAAGAAGACTAGATAAGAATTACTTGAGGCGTTCACTCGAGAGCTGACATGCGCAGTTTAATTCTGCCGCGCTCATGGTTCGCGCATGATGACGAAGAACAAAAATATGTCTCGGGTGATTGTGCGTCAATATTTATCGATAACTGTTAGGACGGTTTTCACGTTGGACAAACGTTGGTTGAACGAGCTCATCTTTGAAGGATAACGCGAGATGAACTGCCACATTTTAGCAATAAAAAGGTTTTGCAGAACCTCCAACCGAGTTTAATTTTGCATGACAACGCGACGCTGTGGCCTGCACTTGAACTGTTGGTTTATATATACTTCAAGGCTACCAAATTCTGTAGCTAGTGACGTTGGGAAGCGATTGCGATGCTCTGCATGGCACCACGGCGCGCTTGTTTCCACAGCAGGGTAGTACCCATCTTGCAGGTAGACATTTAATATACGGACAGCTGCGGCGAAAATACGAGGATATTGCCACAGTCACACCAAACCCCGTGGCGTGAAGTTCCACTGTTCCAGAGGTATGCTCATGAGTGTTATCACCTTCTTGAGTTGTTAACAACGGTCGTCTAAGGTGAATTGTAAAATCTACAAGGCCACTTTCCTGCACAACGAAATATTCATGTAAATTGCGATGCCCCTCGTCCTTGCTACAATTGTTACGTGCAGTGTAGCGTTTCCCATGTTTGGTAATGGATTGGCTATAGATGGCGTCTCCCCACCCGTCGTTGTGCATGAGTCCTTTATATGCAGGTAAGCTGCCCTGTAGTTTCTGCAGCTCGTCTATAGCATGCACACGTCTACCAAGACGCCCTTCCGAAGTATCGTGCAGCACGACGTGTAATGTCGATTTTTATCGCAGCCTGGTAACGGGATCCGGTGGCCAGTATAGAACTCAGCAGAAATTTCACCGCTATACAGTCGCTCATGGCCAGATGTTCATCTTTTCCAGAGGTATGTGCCACACCGTAATTTATCTACATCTTTCTCTGTTTACGTGTCTTCACCAGTCGCACCAATGTGCTGCTAGACATCGCACCACGCTTCCCGACGAAGCATTGCACTACAACAGTGCCGTATTTCAAGTTGCGTAGCGTTGCAATTTGACGGGACACACAGAAGAGAGACGTTCAAAGCAGAGCGCACTGCTGTGTGGGCATCTCCTCTGTGTACCCCCTCGAATCCAGCTGTTATACTATACCAGAACTCCAAGACTTCAACCTTAATAAGTGCCGTGCCCCTTTCTACGCTATTCACTGCACGCAATACAGAAGGCGGCGCCTTTAGACTCCTGATTGCCCGGAATTGCGTCACTCCTTTTGCCACTCATCAGCTGTATCATCATTCGGCAACTCTGCTACTGTAATGCACAGTCGACCACAAAATAATGTGGACTACGTGAGCGTGTGTTGCCGTCTGCGCCATCTACTGGGGTGCTGCCTGTTGTAGAGGAGCTTGTCTTTACTATACGGCTGGTATGCACGGCTTTCCGCGCTCTAACTCACTCCAAAATGCCTCCTCCCCCAAGGGTTCGCAGATTATTACGATCTAGCCGCGACATGCCGTCGCGGCAGCGATCGCAGTCACTCGTCTATGTATGAAGCATTGGGAGCGTTAGCGTCTTGCACGTTGATCTATAGTATTTGGTTACGTCTTTTGCGCCAATATCCTGATAATTTTCAATCTATGCGCTGGCGGAAGCAATAACCGGATATGCCTACGGGCGTGCACAGAGAGACGCGCCATTCTGGCTGTACATATGGCAGTCACTTTGTCATGCGTTCAAGTGCTCTGAATTGTGTCGTGGTCGACTGTTCGGTGAACAACGACGGCGCATAATCGAAAACGCCATACATCAAGTGCGCAGCTTTCTTTTTTCCCCCCTTACGATCGAACTTTTGTTCCGCAAAAGGATCGAAAGCACTCTGCAGTTTGCAGTCGCTTTTGACTGAGGTCACGACGCCTGACAACCTTGTTGCAACGTCGGCCTCAACGTTATCTCGCCGTCTAGGCCTGGCAACAACATCAACTCCTGGAACATTAATCTATAGCACTGCTGAAGGTGTTGCTGAATCTAAGGGCTACGATAGCGTCGTTCCCCGACGTCTAAGTCGGGCAACTACGCTGAGCACGTAAGCTATAATTCACACAAGGAGCAAGAACGTCGTCACTTATAGTTGGACACAACTTTAGAAGTCCGCGGCATTTCCTCCTTAAAGTCGGATGTACAGAAGTCTGCACCAATGGGTGCACACTTCAGACTGCCGTCATGAGCCGGACGGCCGGTGACCCTGACTTCGGAGAACATTGCCTAGTGCTTGAGTGGGACTATTTCTTTAGTCGCGGAGACGATCGGTTGTCGCGCTTATGTCGTCTGGGTGCGGCATCACCGGACTTCTTAAGTGGTAGCCTACTATAAAGTTCCGCGCTAAACCCACTTAGTACCTTAGAAGCGGCCGCTTCGGCTCGCACAAGCCAAGGAGGGAGAGCTTGCCGCCATACTATATAGTTGCTCGATACTCGTATTTACTACGTTTTACTGAAGAATATCGGTGGAAACACCTATAGATATGTCGACTTTCAAAAATTTTTTTTTCGTTGTGGCTGCTTGCAGGGTCCTGACGCAGACAATCACGAATACATGGTGCAACAGTTCGAAGCGATGCAGAATCGGCTTCGTTCCAATCGCTCACCATCGGATACCGAGGAGGAGGATTCTGATTCGAATATTCATCCGGTAATACAGAAAATTCTTGAAATGTGGCGCCAACAAGTACAAAGGGCGTGATTAGAAATTACGGTATTAGACATCTTGGTTGTAGGCCAGAAGGAAAAAGTGCGCGTTGCGCTGCTCCGCAGAAGAACTTAGAGACACTAAAGTGAAGCAATAAATTATTTTAGACTGAAAAATTGTGATCTGCAAACTCTAGTGTGGTTAGTTTCGCCACCGGAGGTTAATTATTACGCAAGAAAATCTGTCAAAGTTTCTCTTTTAAATTTCCCGCCAAGATCTCCAGTGCTGACGTCACGTATTTTGGAAGTGTTTTTCCGTATTTTGGCCACATTTGCTCTAGGAAAAAAGGTAGCGCTGCAAAGTTGAGGATAAGAAAAAGACAGGGACTACACAGACGAAGCGCAACTAGCTCATACAAGCCCCCATACAAACTTTTCCACATTTGTTCAAAGGAATTTGCTGAAGCTCGGGATGTTAAGTTTGGCTCCCTCGGAAGATAACTTACTTCATTTTCCCCCGATTAGGAACTACGCAGGCCCTAGCAGACGCCGTCAAAATCTATGACGTCACATTGACTGATGCGGGAATTTCAAGGTGGTGTCCCCACCTGGTCTTTTTTTTTCTTTTTTTTTGCGCGTTTTCTCGCTTACCAAGCGTCTTCTCGCGGCAAGAGTGCTCATTTCGGTATCGTGAAAGAGTAATTTACTAACACGAGAAAAATCGTTTTTCTCTTTAGTGTCCCTTTAAGACGTCCGCCTCGGTGGTACAGTTGTTACGGTGCTCGGCTGCTGACCGCGAAAGTCGCGGATTGGCTCCTGGCCGTGGCGTACGCATTTCGATGGAGTTGGAATGATAGAGGCCCGTGTACAGCGTCACGGCCGCTCGATAACCTTTTTTTTTTATCGAGCGGCCGTGACTATGCGATGTCAGTGCACGTTGAAGAACACCAGATGGTCGAAATTTCCGGAGCCCTCCACTACGGCGTGCCTCATAATCATATCGTGATTTTTGCACATACAACGCCAGATATTATTATTATTATTATTATTATTATTATTATTATTATTATTATTATTATTATTATTATTATTATTATTATTATTATTATTATTATTATTATTATTGAGAATTTGGGTAATTTTATGCGCACTCGAGTATGTGAGGGAATGCACGGTTATGCAAGTCTCCTTGCTCAAAGCCAAAGTACATCTAAGTTTGCCGTTAATGGCTTGCGCATACTGGTACATCCTATCAATTCCCGGCACGGTGAGCGTATGTTCGCTGTCGCGCTAACCTATCAATGTTTCCAGCGGGTGTACGGCATAAAACTTTACCATCGCGATCTGAAAAATTCCATAAACTGTGTCGCGGCGTTTTCAGCATTACTGCGCTTTGATAGTTCACTCATATACTGGTAAGCTTTCCTTTACACTCTGTTACCTCTAACTATCTTACCGTAAAAATCGATTGTCAAGGGCTGTAAGTCAAATTAAACCTATATCATTCCGTGGAACCTCCGCTATCTGTGTTATCTGTTTTATACAGCCGTGTCGCTCAGGTTGCCACTCGGCAGATACCGCTCAACTCGTCGGGAGGGCATCGACGCGCATTATAGTTCGCTACCACACACACCACGACAAAATTTGGCAGTAATTTGCGGGGTTTTACGTCCCGCCGTAGTGGCGGGCTCTGGAAATTTAGACCACCTGGGGTTCTTTAACGTGCGCCTAAATCTAAGTACATGGGTCTCTATAGCATTTCGCCTCCATCGAAATGCGGCCTCCCTGGCAGGGATTACATCCCGGCTCGTGAGGTTAGGCTCATGACGTCAATCTGGAATGAGCGCCCATTGGTGCAGGCTTGTGTGCATTCGCCTTTGAGGAGAAAGTGCAGCAGACTTCTGAAGTAGTAAGCGGCTATAGACATGTCAACTTTCACGCGTTGTTTCTTTGTGGCTGCTTGCAGGTGTGCGACGCAGAAATTGCGTTTGAATTCGTCAACGATAAGTTGGAGGAAGAGTTGATTAAAAGGGCTCGCTCCCATCGCCAGCCATCTGCAACCAGCGAGAAGAAGATGGCCGACATTAAGAGGGCTATGCAGGTACAAAGGATCATGGCAATGTGACGTCAAAGAAGAGGAGGAGGAGTGGCTTGCCTCCGGGCAGCTTAGCCAATGAGGCTGCCGGCAAACAAGCAAGACGTCTTGTCGTCCCAATCGAAAGGCGTGGACAGGACGAACACACCGTGGGACTCAGTTTTAACATTGTTTTTAATGAGACGCTTTCGTTCGTTAAGTTCGTCGCAATGCGTAATTATTTTATGGTTTCGAAAAGTCTCGTTCTGCATGTGTAGCGTGCGCCCCCGATATTTTTTTAAAATTTCCTAACATGCATGGAGCAGGAAGGGGGCAGGTATTGAAGTTGTAATTTTATCAGTCATTGAAGCGTTTTTAATTGTTCAATTGCATTCCTTTTCGCGTAGGCGTTGAGCATTGCAGGATTGTTTTAAGTGGTATCTGGCGTTTTCCATTCCAAAAGCATGACATGATTTTGAGGCACGCTGGGGGCTCCGGAAATTTCGACCATCTGGTGTTCTGTAACGTGCACTTACATCGCACTACGTGAGCCTCTAGCAATTCGACTCCATCGAAATGCGACCGCCGCGGCTGGGATCGACCCCGCGACCTTCGAGTCAGCAGCCGAGCACCGTAACATCGCCGAGGCGGACGCAAGATTGCTTTTAATAAAAACGTTGTTTGCCGCAACCGTGGCCGCAAGCTATACGAAAACATTCTCTCTCTCTCAACGACTGCCAACAATTAGGACGTCACACAGCGACAGCATCGCGGTGTCATATTGTCACGTGGTTGTGACGGTGAAAAATGCATCATTGAAACCGGTAAAGATCTCAATCTTTATTCTACAGGCTTGGCCGGCAAAGCAAGTAACGTTTACGGTACCTATGTAAAAGCAACACTCACATTACAGGCAAGTAGCACCAGCGGTGAGCACAGACACAGGTCATCGATAATCTAACGAGCGGGTGAGACACATCGGCAATCGCACGTGGGGCATCGTATATTTCCAGCGTTACGGCTGGTGCTCGCGCAAGTTCCAGAATAAATCCATGTCCTCGCGTAGTGCGCGCAATCTTGTCAGAACATTCCAAAAGGCTCGCGAAGGTTGCCATACATTCTAACGTGGCCTGCGCCGAGCGACAGTAGAATAATAATTGCTGGGTTTTTCACCTGAAGAATCCACTATACGATTATGAAGCACGTCTGAGTGAAGGGCTCCGGATATAATTTCGACACCCTGATGTTCTTTAAAGGACCTCTGACACCAAAATTACAAACATGACATGCTTGTGTTTGGTTGCCCTGCACATGTGGGCACTTCCGACCGATTATTAGCGCTGACCGTTGCCTTAACACACATTAATTTGGTTTTAAAGTAATGAGTCGTCAACTGAGTTGGCAGCACCTCGAAACATTGCGGATGGTGCCGACAGAGTCCCCTCTGTGACGTTAAGCTAATATTGTTAACGTCACAAACGAGTTAGTGGGCCTATTGATCCTCGTCCCCCTCTCTCTATCTGTTGTCGGGCTGCTCTCAGGGTGGATTTTCGTTTCATTTTTATTACCTTAACGACCCCTTGCGTCAGCAAGGGGTGGCGACACACAGAGTGATACAGGAGTTGTCCGTGGTATTATTTTACGAAACAATGAAAGCCAGTTCCGCGCCTGTGAAATCTGAGTAAACAGCGGAGCTGGCAAGCAAAATAATAATAATAAAAAAGTCACAGCTTCGCCACAAGGGCGAAGCAATGAATGCGATAGCAAGAAACTAATGCTATACGAAATAAGGCTCGCCAATGGATACTCTCAGTTCGAACAGCGCTCCTGTTGCAAAGGCGGCCGAAGCAGCGAAGGAAACTAGCGTGCTTCAAGTGTCGAGCTGTGACACTTGATAGTTCGCGCTCATGTTCTACTTTCGTACGCTCCGTAACATGAGCGCGGACATCACGGTGAAAGCGTGAAACATCCCTCTTCCCCTCAGCACGAGAAAACCGCGCGAGCAGACAGCGGAAGGGCAAGGTTCTCCTTGCGCAAATATAAGAAGCGAGCGAGCTCGCCGACGACTTTTAAATCCGCCCGTCGCGCTCCTAGCGCCACCTCGCTGGTAATGAAGAAACGCTTATAAGCGCCTAGCGTCTCTGAGTCCGTCCAGCGGTAAAGGGTGTGTATATAATGCTCGCCGTTAGCTACGTGGAGCATCTGCGTTTCGTGGCGCAGTGGTTAGCGCCACTCGCTGCGGAGCAAGGGGTCCCTGGTTCGATTCCGCGCTTCGGAAGCATTTTTCTGAATTATTTTTCTTTGGGGCTTATATATATATATACATACTTATACATATACGGTGCATGACGGCGACGGCGACGGCAAAATTCAGCCGAGACTGTCCATATAATTGCTATCGCAATAAAAATAAAAAAAAATAAGCGCCACCACCTGGCGAACGCAGATAGTTCTTTATTCACCTTCCTCCATCTTCTTATCTCTTCTTTCTTTCATCTTTCTTTGTATCTTTAACTCTATCCACATTGCCCTCTCTCCTCCTTTCCCTCGTCCTTACCCTCACATCACTCCTCCTCATCCTCACTTCCCTTTCCCACGCTCCTTGCTACGTTTTACTTTGCATCGCTACGCTATGCTAGGAGTTGCATGGCACTGTCTGTGGCACGTAAACTATACTATATGCTTTATTCGAAGGATGTAGATTAGGTCCTTGCCGGCGGAAAATTGTCTTTTCGTCCACTTTAATTTCTTCATAATTACTACAAATAACTTTCCCTATACTTCCCTTGGCTTGGTTGTCTGTTGGTTCCACCAATAGTACACAATTAGTACCAAGCAATCGATTCGCAACTATCGTTCCAGCAGGAGCCGCGCCATATAAGAAAGGTATTCTTTTTTTCGCTTGTTCGGGCAGCCGTTTCAGTCGGGTTTTGCGGGAGGTTTGCAAAGACCACGATAAAGTGCGGCCTCTTGATATTCTATGCTTGCTGCCAGTGTTGGCTCACCTGATTTGGCTCCTGATTGAGCTCCTCATTTGGCCGCGTCGACAACTGACAACTGGGGTAAAGATTACGCATGCTTACTATAAACACGAGCGCGAGATAGAGGGAAAGAATCTGGTCTATATCGGACGTTGCGTCTTCTCGACACTTGAAGGCGCCCTGGAACGCTTTTTGAGTATGATCAGAAAACACTGACGATCGGTAGTCGAGGCTCCTGAGAACAAGTGAGCCAAACATTATAGCGCAGCAAGCGGCATTTACAATTAATTCTCCAAGTCAGCTAGAAATAGCTCGCTCTTCTTTCGAAAATGCTGTCATCCAAAATGACCGCGCCATAAACTCAAAGACCACAGACATTGGTTGATTTCAGCATCGTGGGCTGCATAGTTACCGCGGCTGCCGCAGGACGCCGCCACGTGCCCGCGATCACAATGAAAGTAAGCCGCGCGTTCGAAGCAAAAGAAAAGAAAGAAAGAGCTCAAGGTCATGACGCGCTGTCGAACGAACGTAGCTTCTTGTCCCCTTGTCACCCCCCCCCCCCCCCCCCCCCCGGCGTAGCTTTCAGCGCACTCGTTGGTACGAAAGAAGACATAAAGCGCTTAAAGGTTAAAGCACGCGGCAGATCCCTGTAACTCCGCTCGTATACACTTGACAGATTTTAAAAAAGTTTGCGGCTGTCGATTCGTGAAGCAATAAACTCCTTTAATGAAGTCATTCGATGATTACTTGGAAACGTGTTGCAGGGCCCGTTTAAGTACTCTTCTTGCGCATGCGTACCAGGTACTCGAAGTCGTCCTCGAACCGAGGTGGCATCCCTTGCCATACCATGAGGCAGCGTCGCTGTGGGGCAGCAACCACGCACGGGCCCTGGTGGGAGTCCAGCGAGCGGCCGAAGAAGAAGCGGCGCCGGTTGAACAGGACGCCGGCAAGCACGGCCTCCGGCGGGAACACCAGGTCGTCATGGACGGGTGGAATCCAGCCCTGAGTGCTCGCTTTGCCCGATTCATGGGTGGGGTTGCCAGCGCTGCCGTTCGCTGACTTAGCCGACTCCAATTTTGCCCGGGCTATGCGTGCAATGGAACACAGTGCGCGTTCTCGTTTAACGAACGACAGGGAGTTTTCGCGCATCCGTTGTTCCGTGATTTATTCTTTAGTGCAATAAAAAGAAACAAACTTCTGAAACCAGGCACTAAAAGAATTCCGGTATGCGTAATGGTATACGTAATACGGTATACGTTGTACGTAATTTTATTCAGGTATAGAATTCAGGTACACGCAATATGGAAACGTAGTACGTATTGTTATTCCGGTATAGAATTCCGGTATACGTAATATGTAATGTTATTGCGGCATACGTCATGACGTTTACTTAATTCCCGTGTTACCGGACGCTGTAGGTGAAGGCATCTAGAGACGCTTTGTTTTAACCACTGTGTGTTATAGGTTTGTGTCTGGGTTCCGGATAAGTGTTCGTATCGAAAAAAATTTAAAAGAGCAGCGTGTTCACCACTTACGCTGCTTCGGAAAGTCTAAACCCTCATTGCCGAATACATTTGGCTACTGCAGTGAGTTTTGTACCATGGCCTCCGCTATCAGCTACGGCAGCATGCCGTTGCACGCTGCCGAGCTAATCGCGGAGGCCGCGTTTGTACTTGTATATGGTTGAGCTCTGCGCCATCCTGTGACCCCACCAACACGGTCATTCGTATATGAGAATTACCGTGTTGGTGGGGACGAACAAAAGTCTCTTATAGGCCAGACAGTTTTCGACAAGGGAACGCGAAAGGCTTGAAATCGCAGCTATCAAATGCATCAGGCAGCGTAAGCTTTTCCGCAAACGTTTTTACCTTTCACGTAAAAGTCCATATCGACGCCCGTTAATCAATCACGAAGGCTCCGCGCTCAATAACTGCATGCGCCGGAAGCGATCGCAGGGACGAAAACGCGTCAGAGACGCTTTGTTTGGGACGCCACCAATGCCATTTTGCAAGAGGCATGATCACCAGACGTTTACACGTTTGATCACATGAATTTCGACACTGGATGCACGGTAAAGTGGCGCACGGGAACACTACGCAAGTTGATTTCAAGTTATGCCCGCTAATTTCCTCCACCTAGGGTTCTGCCGTCCTTGGCTGCGCGCTTCCCACTCACTGGTATCCACTCGCTCTAAGTTAACGCATATTATCTGTCATACCCACCGTATGACCTGCTAAAGGTTTATTTTGCCTCATAATGTCAACTTGAATACAGGCTACACCCGTTTCTTTGTTTTTTTTATTCATTGTGCTGTCTTCTTATCTCTTAATGATACGCCTATCATTTTCAGTTCCATCGTACGATGCGTAGAAATTAACTACTTATCTAAAGTTATTTACCCCACAAGTAGCGGTAGCGGCAAAGCGAAATGATTGTACACCTATCGGTTTACGGGCAGAGGTAAGTTACCGGTTAAAATTTTGGAATGTCGGTTTTATGCACTCCAGCCCATTCTTACTGCGTGCAATATATAAATATTATTGCACGCAATCTAGGAGTTGGTTGCCAGTATTGCTATTCGCAGCCGGGCTATTTTGGTTCATACCCAGTACCTCGTCTTCTGAATTAAGAATGGAACAAGGCGAGAAAAAAAAAAACGAAGAAAAAGCGGAACTGTGCAGGAGCGACGCTTGTGGAATGCAGAACAAAGAGGACATGCTGGGATGATAGAAGTGAAGAGGGAGAGAGGGACACGTGCGTTCTTACTTCCCTGTGCTTACATTACAAAAATGCATCACGTTATTAAATCAATAGAAACAACATAGCTTTGATACACGTAAAGATCAAGATGTGACAAGACGAGGGATAGGCGTGTCCACCCCTGTGCACACGCCTATGATTATATGGACGCGCCATTCAGTCCAGACGCGTTCCAACCTGGGAGCCGAGTCACACGCCAAACGCTATCCGAACGCACGCTTCGCCGGGCTTTGCCTATATGGCAGCATCTACAACAAGAACGAGCCTCGGCGATGAAGCTGCGGGCTCTCACAGCTGCAGATCGATACAGAGAACAAAGTAATCAGTCCCCGCTCGCGGCCTCTACGATAGCTGCATGAGCCACGAACAGGACACGGAGCGAATACTGAGGACGCCACGTGGAGGCCAAAGATAGCAACCGGTTCGAAAGCTCGCGCTCCCGCTGTCGTCTCCGGCGTGGTCTAGTGGCTAGGATATCTGGCTTTCACCCAGAAGGCCCGGGTTCGATTCCCGGCGTCGGAACGTTCGGTCTCATGGTGTAATGGTTAGCACTCTGGACTCTGAATCCAGCGATCCGAGTTCAAATCTCGGTGAGACCTGCTTTTTTTTTTTTTTTTCGTCATTCTCCGTTTACACTGCCTTTTCAGAATGAGTTTCACATGTCTGCATCTGAAAATGCCCCGTTTTTATTTCGTGCTTTTCCTCTCCTTTTATTTTTTTCTTTCCTCCTTTTCACCTTTTTTTCTTTTTCTTTTTTTTTTGCAGTTGAGAAGCGGCTGTTGAAAAACACTTTTGGTTCATACCAATTACTGTAGCTAGTGTTTCCCTGCAGTTATCCATTAATCCTTTCTTTCTTTCTTTCTTTCTTTCTTTCTTTCTTTCTTTCTTTCTTTCTTTCTTTCTTTCTTTCTTTCTTTCTTTCTTTCTTTCTTTCTTTCTTTCTTTCTTTCTTTCTTTCTTTCTTTCTTTCTTTCTTTCTTTCTTTGCCCAAAGAGTCTTCTGTCGCCTACATTTCAAATTGTGTGCAATATTGTGAAATCGAGAAGCATACATATTACATCGCAGCACGAAAGACAAGCTCCTATTTCAATTGGAAGTTCTCATTGAAGACGTCGACAACTGAACTGCAGTGGACGAAAGAAAGGGAATCGATCGAGGCAGACACGTTGACGTGAAACCAAGTGATAGCGATACCAAGGGGAGTACAGCGGGCGTTAGTTGTAGCCGTTAATTAAAGTGTAGCTGTAAGGAGATAAAAGAAAATGAACGTGAAACAAAGGATAAAAACTAATTGTCACCGGTAACAAAGAATAAAAAAGTAATTGTCACCGGTAGGGACCAGACCCACAAATTTCGTGTTACGCGTAGTCAGCCTCTCAGGTTTTATGCCCTTGGGTACCATGCGAGTGTTCTTTGGTCTGCTCGCCAGCTCCCAAAGTTCACGTACTAAGCGATTTCATCGAACAAAAACGATGTTCTACGATCGTCCACATGGCCACGAGCTGTAGCTGGATAACACTCCCAGCGGGGAAGAGCCGCCACCGCATGGAAGCACACCACAGACGTAACGCGGAGTTGCTAACGCTTCGACTATATGGAAAGCTGCCAATAATGTCCAATACGCTTTCCTTTATTTCATCATCTTTTGGCTTCATATCTCTGTGTAAAACAAAAAAAAAAGCCCCAAGGTTTATTCCTCTTCTATAGTTAAGCATAAACGACTAACGTTTACGAAGTCAGTCACCACACACAAAAAGAGGGCAGTCGTTCTTTTTGTATGCCTGAGGTAAACAAAACATGACGTTCTAGGCTGTACCAGTCATTGTGTCCGTAGATAAGTATTTGAATCAGACTCTATTAAACACCACACACAGAGGTAAGCAATACCAAAGCGTAGGTAGTCACCGTATTTCACTGATTCATCAACGTACGCCTCAAAAAAAAAAAAAAAAAAAAAAAAAGAACAGGTCTCACCGAGATTTGAACTCGGATCGCTGGATTCAGAGTCCAGAGTGCTAACCATTACACCATGAGACCACACACTTCCGACGCCGGGAATCGAACCCGGGCCTTCTGGGTGAAAGCCAGATATCCTAGCCACTAGACCACGCCGGAGACGTTGTGCGAATAGAGAACGCTCGAACCAGTTCCTATTTTTAGCCTCCACGGGGCTTTTTCTGTGCATTGCCAATACCAGTTTCGTCGTGACAAAGAAAGAAAGAAAGAAAGAAAGAAAGAAAGAAAGAAAGAAAGAAAGAAAGAAAGAAAGAAAGAAAGAAAGAAAGAAAGAAAGAAAGAAAGAAAGAAAGAAAGAAAGAAAGAAAGAAAGAAAGAAAGAAAGAAAAGAGCAACAATGCACAGAAGAGCAGAAAAATGACGTTATGGGTTATTTTTAAACCACCAAACTGCGGTTTTCTTTCAGTTTTGTTGAACTGCTTCAGGCACATCGCACCGCTTACTTAAGAAAATCAGTTCTGCTGTCTTCCCTTCTGGAGCACAACCCATTCGATAACAAGAGAAACAATTCACAGCCCTTATTCCCTCTTCCCTTTCTCTCGCACCCTGCACGGAAAGGGAACTACTCTTGAGATATAATATGCTGACCGCGGACGTCAGTTTACGGCACACGTTGTCGCGTAAGAACGCAACAATACGATTATACAAAAGAGAACGGCCGGAAACTAATATTTGAAATTTATAATAGTAGTCAAACACGTTGGTTTTCAATCTACGCGGTCAAACCCACTTATAGCGCATTGACGAGTGCCATTCTCTACCAATGAGCTTTAAGAAATAAAGAGCGCTCATAACATGATGGAAACCACGGGTATAAGCTCAAGATCGTCGAGTGAGAGTTCGCAGCACCTTTTATAGAGAGCCGCGCCATGGGTAGCCGAACAAGTGCGGGTAGATTGGAAGCTCGAACCAAACATCCCCACGCTCATGATCTGAAAGGTGTTGGCCCAACAATGCGAGCGAAAAAGCGAATGGAATGGTTTCACGGAAAGTTCGCCTCCCAATGCGAAACTGAAGCTATAATACGCTCTCCTAATTTATTTCGCTCCCCAGCATAGACGGAAGAAAAAAAGATTAGGAGGGAGCGCCAACGTCCTGTGAAGCCTCGTTAGAACACATTGTTTTTACCCAATAAGGACTTATGTAGGCTCTAGTATAGACGCCATGAATATCTGTGAGGTCATTGGGGATTGATGCGGGAACCTCAAAGTGGCGTCGCAGCATGTACACTCTTTTCCAACATTTTCTCGCTTACCGCATTTCTGCTGGCGACAATAGCGGTGTGTCTGATATCCAGCATTAACAATCATTTACCAATCATCAGCCAATGCCAGCAAGAATTAGCGAACACTTAAATATATACTAAACAATTATATTAACCGGTGCTAAGCACTACTGATAGTGTGCATGTGCAAGTAATTACGGAAGCGCTCTGGTATATTGGATGTGAAAAATGAAAAACGATGAAGAGCGTAAAGAACAAAAACTCACAGTCTCTTATGCATCCGTCTCAGTCGACTCGTGGTTTTGCAATGCCTCCAGGATCAGAGGCATTGAAAGCTTTCTGCACTGCCTCCGGTACCGGCCCATCTTTGAACAAGCAATAATGTCACGTGACGCAATGTGACGTCACAGTGAAGTCATGAAGATGTCACAAATTTCGGCTATTTGTGAAGTCGTGATGACGTCATATGATGACGTCATCACGTGATGATGATTTTTTGCATCACTCGTGTTGACGCCGCCGGCGCGGGACGCTGCTAAATTTTCGCGTTTGATGAGGTATCTAAGGCTTTCGACTTGATAAGGTTGGCCAAATAACGAATCCACTATCCCGTTTCAATGCAATTGTAGCTCGTACCTCGTTGTTGACGAGCCTTTTCCAGCGCGTACCTCTGGTACTCGATGGCGATCAACACGACGACGGCCAGTATGATGGGGGCCACGCACATTCCAGCGCTCACATTGCAAGCCGTGTTCACCCTCAGGTTCCTGCACGAGCGTAGAACATAAAATCAGAATATTGCATTGTCCTTTATGAAAGGTGTGTAATCAATCAGTAGGCGTATGCACGTCAATCAATCAATCAATCAATCAATCAATCAATCAATCAATCAATCAATCAATCAATCAATCAATCAATCAATCAATCAATCAATCAATCAATCAATCAATCAATCAACGCCCTTTAAAAGGCCCCTCGCCAGGTCGAATCGGAATAGTTGGCTTTGCGTCTGTAGTTGTCAAGTGCTGCATAATATCGGGAGAGTTTCGTCACTAGAATTGACCAAAGTTCATTATTATAGAGTAGAAAGGAACAGACGCGAAAATTCGTTGTTTTCATGCTGCCAGGAGAAGAGCTTCACTGCCAACATGAAGTCTATATCTCCTATTGCCTCAACTGTAATGTCCGCAAGCGTTATCTCGTTCCATCCCATCTCATCAATTTCTTTCTTTCTTTCTTTCTTTCTTTCTTTCTTTCTTTCTTTCTTTCTTTCTTTCTTTCTTTCTTTCTTTCTTTCTTTCTTTCTTTCTTTCTTTCTTTCTTTCTTTCTTTCTTTCTTTCTTTCTTTCTTTCTTTTCTTTATGCACGAACGGTTTTCCGCGTTTTTAAAAATTTTTTAAGTGAGATTAAAGAAAAGAAAAGACCGATTAGATAACTGACGCTGACATAACATTCTTCGAGAAAATGTTCTTGAGCTTTTCTGGGATTTTTTTTGTTTGTCTTTCGAGGGACTTACGAAGCTATGCGAACGAAGGAAAGGCCGAATTTAGTTTTCTGAACTTCGAACTGAAACCACGCAGCACTGAATGATGTCAGTGAGAAGCGCGCGAATTCCACTGCCGTTGCTCTTAATAAGGACGTCCTTGTGCATAAAATGACACAGGCATTAACCGATTCGGGACATCTTGTGCTTCTGAAGGTAACATTCCAGTTTCAGTGCTAAAAAAAATTGCCACAGCAGCTTGAATGTCAGGCAGCTGAACCGACTGTTCCGCTACTTCGATGGAACAGTCTCGTATAACCCACACGCTTGGCCATGCGAGCCTAATATATACATATAGAGTGACGAAAGCACGAGCAACGCAAGCCTCGATTCTCGCAGTTCCCACTCGATTTAGTATATTGGCTGCTGGTGCACATTTGTGACGTCCCCTTCAGGGAAGCGAGCGCTCTTTTTATCCAGTTACTGTTGCCTCATGAGAGCAGTCATATGGGTGAACACCTTGAAGCTGCATTTCATTAGAAAAGAAATGATTTGTTTGATGGATGATCATTTTAGGCTGACTACGCAAGAGGAATGCGCAAGAGATACTCTCGAAAGATTTTCTACCTTTTTGCATCATTTGGCTCTAACCTAGTGAAGTTTACTGTTCATCTCCTGTGTGACGCCTCATCCTACAACTTTTCGAGGTCCTTCTTACGTCCGTTTTCCTTTTCTTTTCTTCCCCGAGGTTAAATTGAAACAAACGTACAGGCGTAATTAATAGGATGTGTGTAACTATCATGTGTTGTTTTCCTTTTTTTGTGGGGGGTGGGGGGTGATGGCATTTTGCTTTTTTTTATGCGCGTGTAAAAGCGTTTTCGCGCTGGCCGGATGCGCAAGCACGTCGACCAGTTAGGAAACTTCTACTAATAATGATTGTTGGGGTTTTAAGTGCCAAAACCACGATATGATATTGAGGGACGTCGTAGTGGGGAGCTCCGGAAATTTTGACCATCTGGTGTTCTTTAACGTGCACCTAAATCTAAGCCCACGGGCCTCTAGCATTTCGCCTCCATCGAAATGCGGCCGCTGCGGCCGGGATTCGATCCCGCGACCTTAGAGTCTGCAGTTGAGCATCATAACCACGAAACCCCAATGGCGGGGGACCAGTTAGGAAACGTTTTTACGAAAGGAAATAAGGGCAGATTATACAATGACTTTTCTCTAATACATACGCGTGGAGTCATATATGTCTTCCGAAGTATTTTTTTTATTATTATTACGCTTCATCTCTTTAAAGTTTTCAAGCACCGATAAAGCCGTACGGACGAAGTTTAGACAAGTAAATGTCGAGTTTTGTGGGAAGCTATGGGCTGTAACTAAGGCCTCCGAAACCTTGTACGCAATCGCTGAGCCCACGTCTATTCTTACGTCTATTAAACGGAGCAACTTGTATACGACTAACAGCATGGTCCCAAGGACCATGCTAATAGGTTGAATGCTACCCCAGTTGTAAGCTTTACAACGACCACTCTGAACGGCCGGTTGCCTTTGCAAATGGCAGCGACCAGTCGCAGTATACAGGTGTGTATATTCTGCAATAATCGAACATTAGCAGAAATTAAATTTAAAGTTTTTATATAGAATACTTCTAATCGGAACAAAAAATAAAGAAAGAACAGTAGAATATTTTTTCGGATTTTCGCATGCACGTGTAAAGTACTTCGCTCATGATGTCTTAAGCAGCGTCAACACTATAATCAATTCTCGAGACGTGCTGTCGCTTCCCTATGCGCCATTCTCACATCCATCATGTGATTCCTAGACAGTGCCTGTTGTCCCTGCTCTTTGAAAATGAAAATTCGCGCGAATGAATGCCTTCTGCATTCTCGCGATGCGTGTGCACCTGCGCCGTTAGAATTTTCCCAGCCGTTCGGCACGTGTATACAACACGTAGACTGATGACCCGGCACCTTATAAGGGATGTCCAGGCTTGACTTCAAACTTGCTCACCCACCACACCTTAGAGCGCATAACGAACATGCCCCCCCACCCCCCATCCCCCACCCCTACCTGCTTGTTTGAGCCACCACCGGCCTTTCGCGCCGCGAAGAGGTGGCCGGCGTGTTTCCTCTCTGCTTGAGCCGCAATCGTCGGCAGCTCTCATGGAGGAAAGAAAAAGAATGGAGGGAGCATTACGCCACACAGCCAGCCTTGGCAAGCCAACCTGTTTTAAAGCCAGCAGTGTCGGCCCGACACGTGACCTTTTGCGTTAAGATCGCGCAAGAAATGAGGTAAATTTGCCGAGACTTCGGGGTTTGGCGCCCGGTAGCCTTTAATCGAAGCGGGCTTGTTCGGCGCAGACCAGCCGGCTCACGAAGGAGGTTCAAAAACTAAAGAACGCCACCGGGAGTACTAAAAAAAAACCTACCGCACGCTCTGACGTTTCGATCACGTCTTGGGCCGACACAGTGGGCTTCAATCCCATTGCGCAACACTCCCTCTTTTCGTTTTCCTTCCTCCATAGCTGCCCTCGCACGCTTCCCCTAGAACGCCTGTAGAACATACGACGCGCGGGGCAGCGTTGACGATTTGGATTTTATGCAGAACATGACGGCGACGACAAAAATGTGCACAGGGTGTCTATACAATTGCTATCGCAATAATAGAAAGTTTTGTGAATTCTGCTTGAGAAGTGCAGTTTCTGCCCTTGAAGTGTTTTTAACTGAATTTTGATTCTTATATACGAGCGCGCGTGAATGAGAGATCATTTCTTGTAGGTGTGTATGTGGCCGAGTTCATCGCCGACTGAGTACGAGAGCAGGAGCGTAGCCAGAAATTTTTTTCGGGGGGGGGGGGGTTCATCCATACTTTATGTATGTTCATGCGTGCGTTTGTATGTGTGCGTGCCTATATACGCAAGCAAAACTGAAAAATTTCGGGGGGGGTTTGAACCCCCCCCCCCCTTGGCTACGCCCCTGTACGAGAGCATCGCCGCAACGCAGCGAAACGTGTGAAGCGGGCTGCTGCAACGAAACAGCGTTCACCACCGAAGTCATCGGCAACGCAAAAGGCAGAACGAGTGGTTGCGGATTGCGCACAGCGAGCTGCGGCGCTGCCTATTGAATAGCCCGCCAGACAGAGCCCATACCACGTGCCCAACATGAAGATGGCGCTAGGTATGGGCCATTTATATGGGTCATACCCCATATGGGTCGTATGGGTATGGGTTTTTCTTTGTCGACCAGAGGGCGCCACCGCATCGCAAAGAGCGCGATTGCTCCTCCCGCCAGCGCTTATCCGGCGCCTTTGTCGCTACATCTGAAGGGGAAAACAATCTGACGGAACTCGCTGCTCACGACACGTAATGTCAACTGCCATAACAAGCAGGAAGTTGATAAATCGCAGTAAAAAGTAGCGCGCATGTCGCACACCAAGTTTGCGAACCTCCCCAACAAGATTCTTCTTATGTCGGGGAAACCCTACATGCTTACCTCAAACATTGACGGCATCGCTGGTTCGGTAAACGGAGCAGTGGGAACTCTACGAACGGGAATCGCTGGGTGCCCGTGCTACGCACTTCATTAGATTTCACAGTAGTGGAGCGGTATTTAGCGCAGGATTTAGAACTACATCAATCGCTACACAATCATTTTTTGCTGCCACAGCCTTCTGATCAGGGCGGGTTCGCACAATGAACCCATTAATGATCTCGCGTTAATAAACACGTGCTGCATGTAGTGATCACTTGCCTGTCATATTCGGAACCCGAGCGGCCGCGCAGCGGCCGGTTGTTGGGCCGCGTGGCCCGGATGCTCACGACGCTGTTTCTGGCGTCTCCCATTCTTTTTCTTGATCACGTTCCAAAGCAATGGTGCTCACCCACTACGCGCAATAATGATGAGTTTTAAAATTATATCCTTATTTAACGGTAATTTAATCAAAGTAAACCTTATAATATTAGAGTACCCGCGCAAAGTTATTTAGTCATGAAAAGGCAATTCAGATATTTTAAGCTTGTTCAGATTGCTCAAGATGTTTTTGAAAAATTGGTTCGTCCTTGCCCGCATGAGAAAACAGCTCTTTTTGCCGATGCCCTAGGCAGGCAAAGCAGCAGTTCCAGTTGTCACGCAGCAAGACAGCTCAAAGCATGAATGCGTAGTTAGAATTGTGTATTAGGATATTACAGGATTGGGAAATTCATGCCCCTTTTGAACAAAGTACCTCGCCGGCTGCATCTTGACCCTAGTTTAAGTGCGCGCGCCCCACTGCCCAGGAGCGATCGATTAAAAAAGCTTTTCGTTTGGCCTGAAGACATCACTGAGCCGAATTGGAGAGCAGAATTGACCTGGCGATGCAATCCGAAATTAAATGTGACCCAGTTGTTCTCTTCAGGTAAGGACATCACACCTGACACGCAAATGCTGTTTCGCTGGCAGAAAGCGGTATCTCACAACAATACTGCACCCGAGCGATTAGAACTAAAGCGCGGACGGGAGTTCAAGTGTAAAAGAAGGGCAAAGAACTCACGAGCGTGGCCTCCGAGATCGTGCGGGGAGCGAGCGTCCCGCGATCTCGAAGGCGCTGCTATACTTCATGATTGGCCGGCTCATGCGTGGCACAGTTTCCGCTTCGCTATTCACCTCGCGTGATCATGAAGAGATACACTGTGGCGAAGTTCTGTCAAAACCTTGCAACTGTTATTTATAGCCGCAAAGGCCGGCACGATGTGAAAACCTCTTCGTCATTGTTATAGTAACCTCTAATTTAAATTAAATATTTTAATCCTAGAGATCCGATTGTGAACAAAGCTTTAAAAAATATGACACAATTATTAGAATATTTAAGTATACATTGTCTCAGGTAAGGTTACACGGGAAGGTAATATTTTTAGCTCGACGCCTACCACGCGTCGAACTGAAAAGGTGAGCGTACGTGTGATTAATTGGGGAGATCGTTACAGAAATGTTTCTAAGAAAAATGAACTTCGCCTTTCGCTCTCTCCCTTCCAGAACAAGCTTCAATGGCACAAGCATGACGCGAACGCGTTGGCCGTGGATCGCGTCGGTCGCGTTGGGGAAAACACGGTTACATTAAATTCGTGCAGTGTGATCACACGAGCAGCCCCGCTGTAACGTTCTTTATGCTTTCCTATAATTCACGGCGTCTTCTGCGTTATCATAAATTACTAATTCACTATAGTGGAGATAACGGCAATATTCAGAGTCTTATAAAAGATAGGATAGTTATACTTCTAGATTGTTCTATGTCCCTGTGCTTATCCAGTCCAACGGGCCCGCGACGCAGCAAGGAGACTTGGTCTTTCTGTTCCGACGTGGGAGCGGCCCGCAACGTGCTAGGGCGCGTTCCGAGGGACCGAAATAAAGTTTATTCATCCATCCATCCATCCATCCATCCATCCATCCATCCATCCATCCATCCATCCATCCATCCATCCATCCATCCATCCATCCATCCATCCATCCATCCATCCATCCATCCTGTGCATATGATCCACAGATTGTTGTATACCTCTGTATGAGTGTATGTTTTACGTATAAAGTTTGACACATATATGCACCTGCGTTCTTATGAGTGCTGTTTATACTGCTGATATTGTTATCGCGTTGGCGGTGCGAGAGCTTTGTCGAGCTGTCAAAGGAGCAGCTTTGTGTCTTACTCCTATTTTCTATACTTTCATCGCACAAATAAATAGCTGTTTGCCTATCATGTAATTTAGACGTAATTATACGCAATGATATATCTAATACCGGTGTCACACGGCGCACTGCCGATCGCGATTAAGCCCGGTCGGGATCAAATTTCTGAAATGGGATTGGCTTCCTTCTGCAGCTTGCGTAAAGGAACCAATCACGACTAAGAAATCTGATCCGGATTAGGCGCGATCGCGATCAAAAATGCCCGTGTGACACCGGTATAATACATGCTTTTTCCTTAACAATTATGGGAAGAGCAATGGATGCAATCATTGGAATGGTGCACGCGCGGGTCCTTCCAGTGTAGTAGTCTTTGCCTATAACCAGGGGGCTGCATTCCCGAAGCATGCAGTTCGATCGTAAGAACATAGGTTGACAGATGTCTCGACAACATGAGAAAGGCTTATACGCCATGATGTTTGGGCGGGGAGCACATATGTATCACCTTTCTGTCAAAAGTGGGTCTTAGACGTTCAAATTATTCAGCGTGGGGTTTCACCGTCATCGCTCCTGCCTAATTGACCGTGACTGTGTTTTAGTACTGAGAGCCCTTTGGGCCTTTTATGCCATAGAAATACGGACCCAATTCGGGTTTTTCTAACGTGCACTGCAATACAGGTGGTCTGACACATCGGTTGCTTTTTTTGCATGCACTGATCGGCTTCTCGGTGATCCATCGCAACCTAATGGAATCCAACAGCCATAAGAGGCCTCATTCACCGTAAGGAGCAGAACGCATTAACCTCGGTAAGGTTGACACGCACTGCAGCTTTCCGCACGCTGCACGGTACTATTGGCCTCGTAAGCTCGTTGATGGATGTGACGCTCCCAGCGCTGTAGATCGAGCGCATGTTCCGTGAAGAGAGCGGGCTGATCAAACATGGCTCCGTCATGAAGGCAGCCGGCGCGTATGAGCAAAGCCTCGCAAGACGACGGCCATGATCGGCATGCTGCTGGCCGCTTCGTGGGTCCTCTCGGGGCTCGCCCGTGGATCGCCGCTGGAGGACGCCTGCGGTCCGCAACCCAGTACGTTGGATTACTGGTAAACTAAGACGATAATGTCGTACAGACTCTCTGTGGGGCATAGGCTATGCAATCAGGCGCTATTCCGGTCATGTATGTTTGCCGAATAATAGCGTTCACAGGCTACGCGTGGTATTTCCAAAGAAAATAGATGGTTTAGTTTTGTTTAGTGTAGTGCAGTTAAACGTTCAGTAGCGATTTGAAGTGTTCGCAGTGCAGCGTAGTTTATTGTAGCATGGTTCGTTCTGAGGACACGGCAACACTCGACGAGTGGATGTACATTGGTGAGAGGCATTATAATCTTGTTAACTTGAAAATAAACGCAAGTCATGCTGCGCGAGAGTAGACAAGGACAAAGAAGAGACCGAAACAACACGAGCGCAAACCCACAACTGGTATATCAGAAAAAAGAACGAAACTTAAATACATCATCGCCACAAGCGCACCTGGTGGTAACTAAACACGTGGTCGTACTGAGACGCCGGGATCCGCTATCAAACTTACATTTATATGGTGAATTAGAAGCGGTCTCAAAAAGCCTTAGCGGCACGCGCAGCGCAAGGAGGCAAATTCTTTGTCTGATAACGAGGTAGAGGCCTGGCCGACACACTTATCACCCATGTTCGGTATCTTCACTTATCACCCGTGTTCTTCCGGTCTCTTCTTCGTCCTGGTATATTGTTGCGCAATGAATGATGAATCGCAGGGGCGTAGCCAAGGGGGGGGGGGGTTCACCCCTCCCCCGGAAATTTTCAATTTTTCTTGCGCATATATACACGCACACATACAAACGCACGCACGAACATACATAAAGTATGGTTGAACCCCCCCCCCCCCCCCCGAAAGAAATTTCTGGCTACGCCCCTGATGAATCGGTACCAACTAGAACAACTGTCAGTTCTATTGCTGTGCTGGTGGTTTCATCATGAAACAGGGCAAAAAACTCAGTGTTCCTTATGTATTCACCTAAGACGACTCGAAGGCGAAAGGCACCTTCTTTTTCTTCTCAGTCGATGTATTTGATTTGATGTATTTGACTTGATTTGATTTGATATTTATCTGCCTCGCCACACTACGAAAGCTTTCTGCACCTAACGTAGTTTTGCACTGCCTCCAAGATAGGAAACACCTCACCTGGGTTTGCACTGCCTCCGGGATCGGCGCACCTTACACCAAGCAATGATGAAATGTGATGACGTCACCATGTGGCGGCACAGCGACGTCACAAATATTGGTGAGCTGTGAAGTCATGATGACGTCACATGGTGGCGTCATCACGTGATGATGACTTTTTGCATCACTCGTGTTGACGCGGCCGCCACGAGACGCCGGTCAATTTTAGCGTTTGATGAGGCATCTATATGAGGCTTTCGCCTTAGAACACGGGCCACTGGACGTTCTTTAGACCAGGAAGTTCATTACTTGTAGGTGTGCAGTAATCTTTGGCGGGTGACTGCGGTTTACACGGAACGAACGACGGCGATAGCACCCTGCCCAAAATTAATTCGTCCGGCATGTCCTTATGGCATGATTGCCGCCACTGTTAGCTTGCCATCAGCTGCGACGTAATCAAACCTACATACCCTGTGCCGGCTGGGCCGCCAGGTGATAACTACGGTCAAGATTATAAATGTTCCTTCAATACACCGGTGCGAGTGCAAAAGAAAGATATATGGTATGTAAAAAATGAGTAATAATGAGAGGGAGAGCGGAATGGAAGTGGGCAAAACATTGATAAGTACTTCTTAAATCATGACTTGAGAAGTACACACACAGGCAAGCACGTCGCTACCAAAAGTTGTTTTTAAAACTCTTCTGGGGAGTTTGTAACCACGTGACCTGAAATTCCGTGGTGAGTATAATACTGTCATGACGTTTATATACTCAGTCACCTAGCAGCGGGAGCATAATGACCGCATATGCCGTCTTCACTCCCCTATGACGAGGTAAATGGTTCAGGCATGGGAGTTTTCAGGGCTCATAAGCTGATAAAACTCCCATCCCGGATAGTTTTTGCTTACAGTTCACTTATCTCATGACATGCTATATGGCTTCGAGTACGGATGATCGCGCCTTGTAAAGTTCTCTTTTCTTTTTTTTTTTATCTTCTATCGGCAGACAAGAAGGAAATGTTGTCAATGCTGACGGCAGCGGCAGATATGTTCGTCGACTGCTACGAAAACTACGACAAGTACGGGATTCCGTCCAAGTACCTGACAAAGGTATGACTGTATGGCGTTGCATGCTAATTTAAACACGTGTCAAGTATTCCCATTATTATAATCCACTGATAACTATAATCTGCTGATTCCATTGAGGCTCAGGTTTTATGGAAGGCAACTCGGCCTCTTCATTTTTTCCTGCCCTCCTTCGTTACTCCGACATATGCGGGGAAAGTAATGCTTACTAAAACTAACTACAGTTAGTTAGTTAGTTAGTTAGTTAGTTAGTTAGTTAGTTAGTTAGTTAGTTAGTTAGTTAGTTAGTTAGTTAGTTAGTTAGTTAGTTAGTTAGTTAGTTAGTTAGTTAGTTAGTTAGTTAGTTAGTTAGTTAGTTAGTTAGTTAGTTAGTTAGTTAGTTAGTTATACATACTGTCGGAAGAAATATGACCCAAGCTGGAGTGAGCAAAGTAAAAATTAGCGCACTCAATAACACTTTGATAACACCTCGTACAAACAGAAGGAAAACAAAATAGATACAAATTAGAGAGGATATGCCTCTTCATATTGTGCAAAGGCATTGTCATGGTCGTTTTAAAAACAATGTCTCTACAATAATAAGAAATATAACGTTATGAAAGCAATGGTCCTTCATACTAATTTACAAATACTTACAATTAGCGGGGATGTATTGTATCTCAATGCTTCATCAACAAGACCAAGTTGCCACCTAATTAGGCGGCTAAAAACTGAACAGTCGCATGTATTTATCTCACAATCTAAACGCTACTCTCACAGCGTATGTACATTCAAGTACGTATACATATAGTAGGGCCATTTTTCGAAATTAGCTGTGCCCGCCGAATTATATTTTAAGGCGCTAAGCATTGCGTTGCAAAGCACGCGGGCGCCGTTTCGTTTCCCGGCCACAGAGTCCGCTTTTCAATGCGGCGAAATACAAACACACAAGAAAGATTAATAATAATAACAATACAATGAGTAAACCGCGGCGTGTACTTAGATTTAGGTGCACGCTAAAAAAAGAAAACGAAGGCGGTCAAAATTAACCAGGAATCATCACAACAGCGTTCCTTATGGTCATATATCTTGGTTTTGGCACGTAAGACCGCTGAATTTATTGTTTAAAAAAAAAGAGGTCTCACCGAGATTTGAACTCGGATCGCTGGATTCAGAGTCCAGAGTGCTAACCGTTACACCATGAGACCGAACGTTCCGACGCCGGGAATCGAACCCGGGCCTCCTGGGTGAAAGCCAGGTATCCTAGCCACTAGACCACGCCGGAGACGGGGAAGAGCGATTTCAAACCGCTTGTTAAGCTGTCGCTGTGTCCGCTGGCGAAATCGATCCATATCTAGCTTCATATCGAGAAATAGAGGAAATTGCGAATTATGCATGCACAGAGGAGCGCGTTATTCAATCTAAAGGAACAGTGCAATGTTTTTGTTTTGTTTTGTTTTGTTTTTCGCTCGTTTTCGTATCGGTTTTATTCAAGTCGACGTTTCAATTACCACAATGACAGCATTTAACAAGAAAAATCGCTCTTCCTTTTCTTACGTTGCTACATGACCTAGCAAAAGGACATGGTCTTTGTTGATGATGATCGTGAAGACGACGACGATATCCTCCATCAGTGGCTTCCACCCACCCAGAAAGATTGGCCAAAAAACGTATAAGTTAAAAGAAGTGGTTACATGTGAATCGTATCACTACTGACAAATTTTTCTACACTTAAAATAAATTTAAAATCGCAATTTACGAATTTAGTAACGAAATCGTCCCTATTCAATTAAAAAATTTTCGTGAGCGCTGCTGACATACCTCGACAATGACCTACCAAGGAGGCTCCGAAGTGCAATATTTGAAATATAGAGGTCCAATACAATTCCATTTAACGATTCTTTTTAGGATGTCTTTCCTGAGAAGGGACCGCGTGACAGAAAATATTGTTCTGTTGATCCATCCACACCAAAAATTGTACACAGAGGGGAGGGAGCCAGACCAGCTCTAAGCATATAAAAGTTTAATTTAGCAATAATAGTATCAACTGTTGTTGTTTATATACCCCGAAAATTGATGCATACAGAGTTCACAGGATGAAGCTAATTCAACGTGAACACTTAGTAATGAGACACTATCCCTGTAAAGCACTCTTTACTTTACACTTTATCTTTATGAATTTTTTGCTCCCCCTCCTCCCTCTTTCTTTTTCTTTTTGTTCATGACCTCTTTCCTGTAACGGGTTGAACTGTATCGTGCAAACGGAAGGAGGAGGAGGAACATCATTACAGCATGATGATAACAATGATGATGCTGATAAGAACACCGGTACCTTCCCACTCAAGGGAATTGGCCAAGAATTGGCGGAATTGGCTTGGTACTAGAAATCTTCATTTATTCCAGAACTCTTGAAGTCAGAATAAATAGTTATTGTTAATTATATTGTTATTTTTATTCAGCCGTTTTGATTAATTACTTCGAAGACAAAACAAAAACTAACATTGTGAGAGCAGACGATGCGCTAAAAATTGTGGTCGACGGACCTTGCACGAGTGATCGGAGAAGGGTAGAAGCAGTTTATTAAGTTTTAAAAAAAGAAAATCCCAAGTAAAACTAGGTGAACTTCCTACTAGAATTTCAGGGGTATAATGAGGCATTGATGTAATATGCCCTGTTGCAGCGTTCTTTCTTTATTTTAGTCCTTGAGTGTCGTCTCCCGTTTCTGCAACTTTGTGTATCGTGACAAGTATTGCCATCACCGTAACGTTGCATGTCCGCTGACGAATCGGCCGGCCGCTCCCTGAGGGCTCGGAGTTGGGTTTCGTGTTTTCTTTTTGTTTGTTTTTTTTGTTTTTGTTTAACATCGAAGCTGTTCTTGGTCGAGCCTTTCATGTCCAGGATCCGCGGTAACGCTTGTGGGCTTCATAAACGGGCATGCGCCACAGACATTGGGTAAATCCCACTACTTACCACTCGTTCACTAAAAATGAAGGCAACAGTTAGCCCAACAAACGGTTATGTGCCACAGAAATCTGTGCGGCCTATCAGAAAAATTTCGTCACCATAAACGCGTATGTGCCACAGAAATTGGGTAAATCCCACTACACGCGACTTCCACTAAAAAGGAAGAAGGCAACAGTTAGCCCAACAAAGGGTGCGCGCTGCCATAGTCACACTACTGTCACGTGATACTTTGTTATAAAAGGTGGTGGCTGTACTACCACCTCAAAGCTTAACAAAGAGTGTTTAATACAAAGCAGTGAAACAACATATCGGAGGAAGGCTTCTTTGTAAACCGGTGTATAAGAGTGGTATGGTCAAGATGAAATGAGAGTATGCTACCACCTCAAAGCTTAACAAAGAGTGTTTAATAAAGAGCAGTAATGCAACATATCCGAAAGACTTGAAAAACATATAAGTGCGTTAGCCTGACAAAGGGAAGGTCGCCAGCCTCGCTGTTTCATCGGTGTCCGCGAAGCGGAGCTGGTTCAATTTGTGTGTATATATATATATGTATATATATATGCTCCGTCATTCTCGAAGGGAGATGCGAGTGACGTGCTTGTGGCTTAAACAAAATATGTCAAAAAGAAAGAAGACATCTTGCAATGTATGGCAGTCCGAGTAACAACTTGCTTAAAAGATCAACGAAGCCGTTCAGTAGTTCTCCGACCCTATAGAAATTCTAACCTGGCCTTATTTTTTTTTTCTCACCATCTTTCTGTTTGAGCAGAGTGTGTTGAACTTCCCTGGCGTTCACAGGTACTGCCGACCATCTGCAGCGAATACGACGGCTGCCTGTCGTCCGCGAAGCAGGGTGATGGCGACCAGAACGAAAAGATTGTCCAGTGTATTGTTGAGAAGATCAAGGCCCAGCTGGTGAGGCGGTTTAATTTCTGCGAGTACATATCTATCTATCTATCTATCTATCTATCTATCTATCTATCTATCTATCTATCTATCTATCTATCTATCTATCTATCTATCTATCTATCTATCTATCTATCTATCTATCTATCTATCTATCTATCTATCTATCTATCTATCTATCTATCTATCTATCTATCTATCTATCTATCTATCTATCTATCTATCTATCTATCTATCTATCTATCTATCTAATCTCGGGCTACTCCCAAGTTCAGAAAGAGAAATGCCTAAACGTGAATAAACCTTGATTTCTTTCTTCCTACAAATGTTTCGACAGGTAACATGCAAACAATTAACGCAAAACGCAAACGGGCAATGCCAATACACTCGGTTGTACGCAACGCTGTTATAACTGTACTAAAATGAAGCGTTCTTTGTGAACATATCCGTGGTTTTGCTGACCGTGCTGCTGCTGCTGTTTCTGGCAGCTGCTGGCTAACCGATTAGATCCCACTTAAGACCTTTCAAAAGATGCAGGAGATCCGACGCGATTGTACCCGACTTCCGTTACCCATTTCCAGTCTGCCTAGTGGTTTCCGGGTTTCCGGGTAAGCATTTCCGATCTTACGTTCACTTCCGGTTTCATTCCTTTTACGGTTTTAGCCTAGCTGTAAGGAGGGCCTCTAAGATAAATTCTGTCAGAAAATATCGTTGACATCGCGGACAACGTAGCCTGTTGCAGAAATGGATGGATGAGGCCTGTGGAATACACATCGCGTCATGGGCATCTGAGCACTCCATGGGTGAAAGACGAAGATTAATTATACAAACTAGCTTCGCAACGCGTGAATTCCCACAGGACGCGTTGGATCTGCTGCACATTTTTTTGCTCCCCACGTCCTCTCTCTCTCTCTCTCTCTCTCCATCTGGCAGAGTCTTTTCTTTTCCTAATCATCTTACTATTGCCCACTAGCCTGCAAACAGCTACACACACGCCGCAGACTTTTCTTTATGAGTATCTTTCGCTACTAGTTTAACGCGTTCCATTTCTCAGCTTCGAAAAGTTTTGAGCCTTTGTGAGCTTGGTGATGATCATTTTTCGTGGGTGGTATTGCAGTTGTCATGAGCGGATGCCTGAACAAATAAATACCTGCCTGTTTATTATCAACTGGACCCGCCTCGGTGGACTCGCGATTGCTCGGTGCTCGATTACTGGCCCGCAGGTCGAGGTATCGAATCCCGACCGCATTTTCGACCGAGGCGAAAATGCTTGAGGCCCGTGTAATTAGATTTGGGTGCGCGTTAGAGAACCCCACGTGATCGAAATTTCCTGAGCCCTTCACTGCGGCGTCTCTCATAATCACATCGTGGTTTGAGAACTTGTTCACAAGCGAACATTTTACCCTATTTAACCTTGACATCTATTGCGTGCCGCGTGTTACTTACGTATTTTGCGTGTTTTTTGATGCTTCTAACCATCTGTCTTTCTTACTTGCAAGTCCGGAATGGAAGACCTACCAAAGCCCGCTGACGAAGTCAGCGAAAAACTGTTCGTAAGTGCGTCACACATGGTCGATGTGCCTACAGGGCCCTTAAGGATCCCCAGATATTTACACGTGTTCTGTGTACATTTGCTGTTTAAATACACGCAGCATATAGCTGTTGCCACCGGCACTGAAAGCGAGGGCAAGACATCATGAGTATAAATACCGCTCACCTGTGCATAAGCGGTATATGTTCAGTGTTGCTGCGTTGTGTATGATTGTGCGTGTGGATGTCAAATTTATACAGGGTGTTTCAAGAAATGTGTCCGACCTTCTCAAAAAATCAGGAAAATGCGATATTTGACTGCTGCCTTCAGAATTGCTCTTCTGTAGTGAGATGGATTTAAAGATGGTTAAAGAAATTATTTGGGACTGTAGTTAAAAAAGTTAAATTAAATAACTTTTTAATTAGTGGAGTTAGGTGGTTGTGTCAAATGGGAGAATTGAAGTTCTTCATGCCAGAAACCCAACCCAACTTTGAGATTTCGAAAAAGTGACATCTAGTAATAATTACGAAGTAATGAAATTCAACCAAATTCAGTGGCGAAACCTAAACAGAAACATGGAAGAACGCAACTGCCATATTCTTCTGAGACATCCAAAATGAGTGAATGACTTTTTCTGTAGCGCTAGACATCTTAAGATGGTTAGAGACATGACTTGAGACAGTAATTAAGAAATTTAAATTAATTAACTTTTTAATTAGTGGAGTTAGGTGACTGTGCCAAATTGGGGAATTGAAGTTCTTTGTGCCAGAAACCCATCCCAACATTTAGATTTCGAAAAAGCGGCCTCTAGTAATAATTACGAAGTAATGAAATTCAACCGAATTCGATGACTTTCGCTGTTGAAAGCCGTTGCATTTCGTTGAATTTCATTACGCCACAACATTTACTAGAGGACGCTTTTTCGAAATCTCAAAGCTCGGATTGGTTCCTCGCATGAAGAACTTCAATTCTCCCATTTGACACAATCACCTAACTCCACTAATTAAAAAGTTAATTAATGTAACTTCCTTAATTACTGTCCGAAATGATGTCCTTAACTACCTTAAGATTCCTGCCGCTAGAGAAAAAGCAATTCTGAAAGCCCCGAGCAAATATCGCATTTTCCTGATTTTTTTCAGAAGGTTGGACACATTTCTTGAAACACCCTGTATATGTGATGTAAGCGTCAGACATTCACAGTCAGCATGTTCACTGTTAGATTGCAGAAAACGTACGTCGGTTTTCTTTCTTTTCTTTTTGTCTTTCTTTTTTTTTTGTCCACATTGGTCCTAGCAGCAAGAGTGATTCTCATCTTGGAGGGAGTTCTTTCACTCTAGCCCAACCAGCATGATAAAACTCTGTGAGGGAGTAGCATAGCTCATGCAGAGGACGTATACGTACTCCAATTCAGAAGCGTGATTTTACTCTGGCGAGGGAGCTTGTTCATTCTCGTTCAGACAGAGTGTCAGAACTCTGTCGAGAGAGTGTGGCTACCCTGTGCAGCAGAGAGCTCCCAGCACTCCCGAAAAGGGAGTGAAATATGTCTCCACGCCAGGAAGGGGCGACGCATGGCTTGCACCAGACAAAAAGGCCTGCCGTCATAGCCACGGCGGTTTCCGGCGCTCGAGCCGCGCGGGGCCGGCACACGCGCTAGCTGAGGAACGAGATGCCAAAGGGGAGGGCGCTCTCGATTTCCACAACACTACCGTATTTACACTCACGATACCTGCACTGGTTATTGCTCGCAACCGCTGGCTGGTATTGGTTGGTATACTGGTTATCAAGGCAATCAGTTAACTAGAGGTAAACAATGGCGATAACAAGGCATTTCTCTCGCATTAACCGTTAAACTGCCACACCATTTTTAGACACACACACGCGCTTTGAATTGAATTTAATTCATGAGGCTTTAATATGGCAACTATATGCTATTAAACTGACGCAGATAAAAAAAGTGGGAATCGGTTTCATGCGAAGCAATGAGCGAGTATAGTTGTCTATGCTGCCTTTTTTGGCTCTGATCCAGGCGTTAGTAGGTGGGCCGACATGTTTTTGTAAGCGCATAGTAGTTATGTGCACATCGTGACTTTATCTGGCACGTCGACTACACTGGCGTTTAAAGGGTAACTTATTTATTGGCATAACGTCAGCGCTCACTTTAGAGCACAGACGTCAGTTTTATCGAAACGAAGCGCACTTTACGGCGCAATGATGTGAATATCATACGTAACTTTCGTTAGCACGTTCCTCATGGGTCGAGCGACGTTTGAATATAGCTTGCTTAATCATAGGAATACAAATGTAATGTTTATTAGACTTTTATAAAAGAGGAGGCAAAACTGGAACCACAACTGACGTTAACCCGGCATGACGCCTGTATCAACGGAGCACATATGTAATCTTTATTGCTTTGTTACGAAATTAGATAGCCAGAACGGCAACCACAATTGACATAGCACCGACATTACGCCTACACAGGGTCTTTTTCTGAAGCAGTTTCAAGTCGTGGCGTGGCTCTGTGGTAGAACATCTGACTGCCACGCAGAATGCTTGGGTTCGATTCCTGCTGGGATCCTGATTTTTAGTCTTTACCTTTGTCGGGTCAGCGCTGCCGATGTCGGTCTTTCTTTACGCTCTCGCATTTAAATTACCAATGTCTGTTCTCGCCGTTCCTGGGCAGACAAACTCTTAATCACCTGTGGCGCATACCTGCTTACCGTAGCCCGTGGTATACGGGTATGTGCCACACGTGTCTGGAGGAAAGGATTTGACGACGTACGCGACTACATTTTCACGTTATTCATGTCATGACCAGAGAGTCATTTTTGTCAAACCCTACCCTCCCATGCCAATTTTGGTATCCAAGCTTAGGAGGCGATCACGAGAGCACCCAGACGTAGGCGGCTAGATAGATAGATAGATACGCTCAAAGTGGCTTGGGTTCGCTAAGAAATGCTTCGCATTAAAAAAAAAACGATGATTTTATTTTTTTTCATGCTCGTTGCAGGGCTGCAGCTTTCGGAGACCCACGGTGCCGGTTGCGAATCGTAAAAACTTCTTCGTGTGTATCCACTGGTACCAGATCGCAGTGTCCATCGAATAGGTGGCAACGCGCATTGAAGACCCGTTTTACTTTCTACCTGTACTGCACGTATTCGGAGAAAAATAAAACCTCTTTTACCTATGTAAACAATGCGCCGTTTACGATGTTGTCCATTCATATACACCCGGACGCCTTTACAACGAGATTGCAAACGCTCGAATTAAGGTGTGTCAGATTAACGACGAAGTGATCTGTATAAAGAAGTATTCTGAAGGCCCTGAGAACTTCGTTATAAAGGTGTTTTGACTGTTTAGAGCCTTTATCAGCTGATACATACCTATCAGAGAAGTGCCCGCGCCATGTTCTTGAGGTTGGACTGTGCACAAAAGTGAAATGGCCACGCATACGGTCTACGAAACGTTCAAGTTCTAACAGTACGGAGCAGAATGTTCAAAGGAGAGCGTTTTTATTGTTCCGTTTCAGCGAAAAGTGTTCAATCTCGGTAAATAACTGGCAATTCAAAGCGGCTTGAAAAGGTTTATGTTCGTTTGCGCAACTGTTGCGAAATAGCGGGAAAATAGCGCAGGTTTATTCCCTATAAAATTTCGACGGTGGCTTCTCAAGGTAAGACAATAAAAGCCGGCACCCGACATAGGCATCAACCCCTCCTTAAGTACACCTATTAAAAAAAAAGGCAATAAAAGGTATGTGCGTTGTGCTCCATATGATGGAATTAGTTACAAAAATTAGATTGTAGCACGCCTCGAAAGTAATGCGATTTGTTGTTACATATCCCATCATGTCGAAGCTTCACTCGTGGGAAATGCCTCTAGGTTAGCGTAAGATTGTTATTAGGATTTGAATGAAACATTTCAAACTCGGATTCTCAAATCGAGCACATATATTCTTCCAGCGAGCAAAGGCACTCTAGAGGACCGTTTTTATTTATGACTTATAGTTATGCTGTTATAGTGATGACATCATAGTCGGGCTCTAACGATATGACACTCGCAGGACAGGGCAAAATTTGACTGGTATGTCAAATTTGCCAGTTTTTCAAAGCTGCAATAGGACGGCTTTTCCAGGGGCTTGCTGTAAATTATCAACATGCATCATATAACTAGGCTAGCGCTATATTTACGAAGCAGAAAGTCCAAACTGAACACTACATTACGATGTCACACACAAGCACAAGATGTTCAAGGAGATGCCGGTAAAGGTAATCAACAAAAAAAAAAAGTATGGCAGCTTTGCACTAGTGGAGCCAAGCCTGAAGGAATAGCGGAGGAGGGCGGCCTTCCTGGTTTCTCCTTTTCTATTTCTTTCTTCTTCTCTTTCTTTGTGCTTCTTATACTTCTTTTTGTATCTGTTTCCTTCTATTTTTTCTTTCTCTATTTCTTTATTTTTCTCGCTCTTTTTGTCTTTCTCTCTCTTTCTTCCCTTTCTTCGTCTCTCTCTCTATTTATCGCTTCCTCTTTCTTTCTATCTGTTTCTCTCTCTCTCTCTACGTCCTTCTCTGTCGTTTTATCTTTTTATATCTTTATTCTCTTTATTTCTGTGTATTTCTTTCTTTCTATCGCTTTATTTATCTGTCTTTCTTTCTCTCTTTCTTTCACTATATTTTCTCTTTCTATCTCTTTCTGTCTCTCTCTTTCACGTGTTCGTTTAACGCTCGCGCCTGCTGGACTCGGTAGTAGGGCTTGCCCAACTCCTGTGGCGCATACCCGCCCGAGGTTTTTTGTTCGCGTTGGACAGTTTACGTCCGGCTTAAATAGATCCGCTGTTAAAAAGAAAGAAATGTCGTGGTTGAACGCAGTTAAACCAATCCGGCGGCGGTGTCCTGCTCGTCGGCGCCCCCGTGCGGCAAGCAGCGGCACGCTGTTGCCGGCGCGGCAGCCACGAGGCGCGCGCGCCCACCGGGTCGTGGCTCTCGCCAATCAACGGAGGTGGGTGCGCAGGAGAGGAGAACAAACTGATACTGCGCATGTCCGTTGCTATGACGACGCACGTGTCAGTGGAAGAGGAGGAAAGTGACCATGGCCGAGCTTCAATGTCGTTTTCTCGGTTTGTACCGGGAGGAGTAAAGCTGTCGCTCTTGAAAAAAAAAAAAAAAAGGAAAGTACTGCTGCTATTTCCGAAGGCAACCGGACTGAGATGAATAGAGTGCTGGTACGCACAAGCTCTCTCTTCCCGCCCTGCACTTTTGAGTTTGGAGAGAGTGAACAAAGCGTACATAAACACGCAGCTAAAAAAAGGCATTTGCCTCCCTGACGAAGACAAGTCCTCTGGTTCGAATGTTATTGGCTCCAGCGACATTCAACAATCTTTTATCAAAAATTCAGTTATGTGGTTTTAGGTACTTGAACTACGGATTCAATATGAGGCAGGTCATTTATTTATCTTACCGCACAAACTAGCCCAGCTGTTGTAGCGTTGTTGGTTTTAAACTGTAGTTTTCGAGTTAAAGTGGTTCCCTCCTGACTTCACGTCTTCTCCAGTTTAGTGATCACGGAGACGACGCACAATTTCCTTTCTTTTAACAGCGAAGCACTGTTCTTAGCTGCAGACCCTTCGCCGGCGCCGGCGGTGTAACGATGGTCACGGGGCCTTGCGGTGTGGCGAGAATGAGGCTCGGTAGGAAGGGGGAAAGGCAGTGCCTTGCCGAGAGGGGCGAGAGTGAAACTTAATGGAAAGGGTGAACCAGTGCGAGGCGCGCCAAGAGTGGCGAGGGTGAGGTTCGGCGGAAAGTGCGAACCAATGAGACGCGCGGCAAGAAGGGCACGGGTGAGGCTCGTCGGAAAGCGCGCCAGAACCCAGCCGTTTGCGAGAAGTCAGTGGGCCTATTCGATTTTCCACTTCTGGCTACATCTGGCTACCCCCGGGCTGCCAGAGACAGCCAGAACGCATTCGTTTTTTCTCGGGTTGCTCCGCCCACCGCGCGCGCACTTCCGGTGGGCATTCGTTTTTCGCTCTCTGGCTGCATCTGGCGACCCGCGGGTCGCCAGAACTCGCCAGGACGATTTTGGTCTGGCGGCTATCTGGCCGTTTTCTGGCTAGCAGACGCCAAAAGGGACGATGAGCGCTCGCGACCATCTTTGAGTGGACTCCACGGAATGCAAAGGCCTCGGGACCCTCGGCGGCTCTCGACCAGTGCGACAAGAAGCGTTTTTTCGGCCGAAATTTTCGGTCGGCCTGGGAGGCCTTGAGGTGCTTCAAGCTCCTTAACAAGGACTGCAGAAGTAATTCTAGACAGTCGGAATAACTTTTTAAATTCAAAGTCCATATACGCCGGCACGACGTTCTCAACATACAGCGGAACTCTATGCCGTTCTTCTCGTTGCAGTCTGCTTATCAGCAGACACACAACGATGTCTTCGACATTTTCATCCTCGCACACAACGATTTGGTGACGCCTGCGGTGCCTGCGAGCGCGCAGTAAGGCTAACAGCCCAGTGATTGTCGCTAAAAAAGTTTGTACTAGCATGTTGGAGCAGACGACGCAGTTGTGAGCCGCCCAGCCGCGAGCCCAAAATTCGATTTTACATCTCCCGACCACTTTCTGGTTGCCAGAAGTTTTTAGGCCACGTGATATAACGTCATTTCCTGTCAGAACCGGAACCCGCTGGCTGGTTTGTGGCAGCCAGCGGGCTGCCAGAAAATGGAAAATCGAAGAGCCCCAGTGTGGGGCACGGTGGAGTTTAAAGGAGCGTGTGGGTTTTGGGGAGTTCGCTCTTCCAGAATGGCCAAGACTTCTCGTACTCCCGAGGAAGAAGCCGCCCCACGTAGCCAATAGAAAGACAATGGCCCAAAGAAGGGGGTATATCTAGCTTCGCTGTTTCGACGGCTTTCACGAAGTTGAGCTGGCTGGACATTTTTTTTTTTTTTTTTTTTGGGGGGGGGGGGAGGGTGCAATGCCTCTATGTGCCTGAATCCAGCGCTGAAGATGTAACGAAAACAGATTCTCGCGCTTTCGGAGGTGCCGCGCGACATCGATAAAGCTCGTGGTTCCTCCGATGTTGAGCTATATAAAATTCGTAACAATATACTATAGCGAAATTCTCCTACGACGCCGACGCCCCTGTAATAAAGTATCCTCGCCGACTGCGACGTGCCTCGGAGAGCTGGAAAAAATATCGTTTTTCATGAGCGATGATCGACTGCACAAAACTCGTGCGCTTCCTTTAGCTGCCTACTCAGCTGCTGCTGCTGCTGCTGCTGGCATGCGCACATAGCTCTTCGTTCAAGGGCATTGCTTCAAAGCAAACAAGCGGAGTGAACCGCTTCACCGGCGAACAAATCAAACACGCTCTCCGCGAGGTCACCTGATGAGATGGACCCTGGTGGACAGTCGCGACACTAGCGTCAGCCATCGCGACGACGCATAGCGCGGGCGTAACCAAAACCAAAGGCGTTGTGTTGACTCTTCTCTGTCATGACCATTCTCGGATTACTAGACGGTGTTCGGCCGAGGGACGTCCTGCTCTTCGGTGCCCTTACCGTCGCGCTCCTGCTGGCCGGGACGACCGATGCCAACGAAGGATGTGGCAGCACACCAGGTGACGACGTAGCAATGCGGACGTTCTACTAACCATAACACCCGGTTATTCATAAACGTTCCCAGAAACAATCTGTGCCACATCCGCGTTGATAGTTTTTTGAGTAAGGAGAAAAAGCTGCACTTCGGTCCGTGATACCACCACGTGACATACAGGAATCTGTAGCCCATTTAATGACCTTGTGCGCCTGGTTTTTTTTTTTTTTTTGTGTGATGCCCGCGATATTCTCATATAAAGGTCTGCAAACACTGAGGGCAGGGAGCAAAGTGGTTTATCCTATCAAACAAAGCCATGGAAATTGTGTAGCGTTCTTGTTTAGTTTTCGTTGCCCTTCATAGACTTTTCTGTTGAGATATTATTAATGTCGTGTATGCCTATTTTGCTGCATTCCGATAGGAGCGGAAGGCAAAAACGGTCGCGTGTCGTGTGCATGCTTTGTGTTCAAGTCCAAATGTACGGACACAGCCAACGGTGCAAGGGCGTAGCCAATGGTGCAGAGGAGCAGCCAATGGTGCAGAGGAGTAGCCAATAATGGAGGGGCGTAGCCAATAGTGCAGATGAGTAGCCAATGGTGGAGTGGCGTAGCCAATGGTACAGGGCGCAGGCAGTGGTGCAGGAAATAAATTGACTTCGAATGAAAAGCTGTGCTATAGTTGGTATGGATTCATACTTAGGACTGTGCAGCGCTCGCAAAAAAAAACGACGGAGGGCGAAAGAAGTTGCCACGACATGCGCTGTTGCGTGCACTTCTTTCAGCGCATGTCGTGTGCCCTCCTTTCGTCCTGGTCGCTTTTTGTGAGCGCTGCACAGTCCCGAGTTTGAATGGTGCAGGGCCGTAGCTAATGGTGAAAAGCAGCCCCATACATCCCTACTACATACCTCACCCCCCCCCCCCCCCCCCCCACACACACACACTTCTACCGCTACGTACCTGCACGGGTCACTCACACAGATTAGCGGTTTTCCGCAGTGCAGCTGCCGGGGTTTTCGTAAAACTTGCATGTGAGCTCGCGGGGTTTGAGTAAAACTTGCCGGGGTTGCATGTGAAGGCGCAGCAACAGCCATTGCGAATGATCCGCATGTAGCAGAAATGCTAGATAAACGAGCTGTTTCCATGCAGTAAAGAAAGCCGTTTCAAAATGAAAGGGCGGGTACATGCGATTAGCGTTGGCGGCCCAAGGGTGGCGAATGATGATTGGTGGTTAGTCACTAATCAACAAAATAATCGCAGTGTCGCCCAAAAGACGAATCATTCAGAGCGAGAGCAAATGTATATTGAATAACTGGCACAAATCGAAACCTGTAGTTTTTATCAACCACAAAAAAAGCAGTAAACGTTCGATTATTATTTAAAATGAACAAGCGTGATGTCACGTGAGTATACGTATAGAGATGATAGGTGCCACTTGACGACCGCGAGAACTCGGTGTTACCGCGCTGACGTGAAGAAGACGCAGTCAGAGGTGATGCGAGCGCTTCGTGCTGTCTCGCTTCGACAACGTGTCGAAAACTTGGGACTGCTCAAATTCGAATGCTACGAGTGCGGATAGACAGTGCATATCAAACAATCGTGCGTATGTACGCATACAAAATGTAAAAAGATCGGGGGATATGGTTAGAACCCCCCGGAATCAATCCCCCTGGCTACGCCACTGCTCGACAAAAATGCAAGAGGAATGTTGCCTCCGTGTTGACATATACATATACCTACTACGGATTGCACAAATGGACATCTTGTCGTGTTCAGAGCGCAAACCGAAATTCAGTACCTACACGGCTCAATAGAAATACGTGGACTTCAGAAATGTTAATTACCCATCTGCGCAGATGACAGCCAAATGATGTCTGTTCTGAAGCAAGCGGCGGACATGTTCATGCCCTGCATAGAAGGACTCTACAATATGCCCGTTCACGGCAGTATTCTTGAGGAGGTGAGCACAGGAAACTGCTAGAAAGTTCTTCACGCTTGACGAGCAGTCGTGGTAGCACAGTATATCGTGCATTTAGTAAAATACGGTAAATATTTCTTTTATAAATGAGCGCAGTAGGGATATAAAAAAATGCTTTCTCGTCCCACACACAATCCGTGCCGTCACATGTCTGAAAAGGTTAACTGTAACGTTTCTTCATGAACTTATTTCTTATAATATGAAGACGTGTACTACAAGCGCCCAATTGAAACCGGTCAGTGCTCAAGGCACTGAGTACGAAGGAGACTGATCGATCGGCTGTTCTGTATTTATGGACTGATAAAACCAGACACAATACTTTTTCAACCGGAATAACTCATGGTTACGTTACACTGCGTCATGCGTTATCATGTGGCAAGGCCGTTACGACACGAAAAAACAAAAGAAAACAAAAAAAAAACAATCGCAGTTAATAAAAGCGTACAGCCGTTTTCATGCCGCGATATAACCATCAGATATAGAAGTAATTGTGGCCCCCTTTTACTCGGATTTTCGCAAATGCCCCTTTATTGCTGTTTTCCGTAGGTGTCTTCGTAGTCATTTTCTCTTTGTGATAAGTTAGGCGTGTGGTTACGGGTCGACAGTTTTCACGACGTGGAGCTGGCAGTCCATCATTTGCGAATCACCCCGCGAAAACTACGTAAATGAGATGCATTAAAACAAAGGTTCACGCAAAAATTTGTCTTTATTTAATCAAATTTCTTTGTTGCTGAAGCCCCTCACGGACCTATATACTTTTCGCGCCTCATTAGTTGCCCTCCTTTCCGCCAAGCATCACTCTCGCCCCTCAGGTCACGTGACCAGCGTTACGCCAACGACGTCAACGGCACATGGTCGACTAAGATAGCTTCGTTGTAATAGGACAAAAATAAACAGGCGCAAGAGGATGGAAAATGCAAGAAGCGGAAACCACCATATTAAGTGAATGAACGAAGTGACGTTATTTATTAGCTTATTTATTGAAAAACGCCAGGCCTGCGCTGAAACCGCAGCACAGTCACAGCGAAAGCTGGAAGAGCGTACACTAGAAAGGTACCCACAGTCACAGCGAAAGCTGGAAGAGAGTACACTAGAAAGGTACCCACTACGCCATAAATCACAATTTTTGTGAAGTTGGGAAGCACCTACTAAGCCATTATTCGTCATTCTGCGTAGAAGCGAGGCACCAGCTACACGTCTGTAAGGCATTATGTGCACTTTGTTGACGCGACGACTGATGACGTTGAAGAATTATGGCTCAGCCCTTTGTAATGGGTTGGAATCTCGAAACGGCCCACCAGTTATGTAATTTGCATTGGATGACGCCCGGTCGCTATTTCCCTCCCCTTGATGCTGTATGGCATACGTTGACGTGGGAGAGAGACGGGGGGGGGGGGGCGAAGAACTTTACTGAGACCCCGAGGAGAGAGAAAGAAAGAGCAGAGGAAGGCAGGGAAATGGATCATGCGCTTATGGGCTTCCTTGGCAACCAATACAAGTGCACTTGCGAGGAACCCACTACGCTATAAACCATTGTAATTTTTGAGAAGTAGGGCAGCAGGCACTGTGCCATTTTTCGTCATTCTACGGAGAGCGTTGGTACCTGCTAAACGCATGTAAGGCATTATGCGCACTTTGTTGATGCTGTGCCTGATGACGATGAAGAATTATGGCAGAGACCTTTGTAACGGGTTGGAAGCATTCAACAGCCTACTCGTTGCGCAATTCGCATTGTTTGAGGCCTGGTTACAGAATTCGCGTTGTGCAACGCTTGGTGCTTATTCTACTCTTCTACCACGCTATATTGCATATGCTAATGTGGTTCCTTCCCGACATGAAGCCTGTATAGGACCTTTTTGCAAAGCAGTTTCAAGCACCGGCATGGCTCAGAGGTTGAATACTGGGCTCCCACGCAGAGGGCCCAGGCTCGAACCTCGTTCCATCCTGGAATTTTTTCCTTATGTTTTACAGCGAAAGCTGTTATGAGATAATTTCACCGGCCGTTTTTGGCGCCGTAGTTGTCCGCCGCCGCCGCCGCCGCCGCCGCCGCCGCTGCCGCCGCCGCCGCCGCCGGTGTCCGTAACCAGTATCGCTCGAAATAAGAAAAAAAAACGAAATAAGAAAAAAATTCCAGGATGGAACGAGGTTCGAACCTGGCCCTCTGCGTGGGAGCCCAGTATTCAACCTCTGAGCCATGCCGGTGCTTGAAACTGGTTTGCAAAAAGGTCCTATACAGGCTTCATGTCGGGAAGGAACCACATTAGCACATGCAATGTAGCGTGGTAGAAGAGTAAAATAAGCACCAAGCGTCGCACAACGCGAATTCTATAACCAGGCGTCACACAATGCGAATTGCGCAACGAGTAGGTTGGTGAATGCTTCCAACCCATTACAAAGGGCTCTGCCATAATTCGTCATCGTCATCAGGCACAGCATCAACAAAGTGCGCATAATGCCTTACATGCGTTTAGCAGGTACCAACGCTTTCCGTAGAATGACGAAAAATGGCACAGTGCCTGCTGCCCTACTTCTCAAAAATTACAATGATTTATAGCGTAGTGGGTTCCTCGCAAGTGCACTTGTATTGGTTGCCAAGGAAGCCCATAAGCGCGTGATCCACTTCCTCGGGGTATCAGTAAAATTACAATGATTGATAGCGTAGTGGGTTCCTCGCAAGTGCACTTGTATTGGTTGCCAAGGAAGCCCATAAGCGCATGATCCATTTCTTCGGGGTCTCAGTAAAGCTCTTCGCCCCCCCCCCCCCCACGTCTCTCTCCCACGTCAACGCATGTTATACAGCATGACGGGAGAGGGAAATAGCGACCGGGTGTCACCCAATGCAAATTACATAACTGGTGGGCCGTTTAAAGATTCCAACCCAATTACAAAGGGCTGAGCCATAATTTTTCATCGTCATCAGTCGTCGCGTCAACAAAATGCACATAATGCCTTACAGACGTGTAGCTGGTGTCTCGCTTCTCCGCAGAATGACGAATAATAGCTTAGTAGGTGCTTCCCAACTTCACAAAAATTGTGATTTATGGCGTAGTGGGTACCTTTCTAGTGTACTTGTATTGTAGCCCCAAGAGAGCTTAACGGGCTCTAGAAACGCCGCTCTTCCAGCTTTCGCTGTGACTGTGCTGCGGTTTCAGCGCAGGCCTGGCGTTTTTTTTTTCTTATTTCGAGCGATACTGGTTACGGACACCGGCGGCGGCGGCGGCGGCGGCGGCGGACAACTACGGCAGCAAAAACGGCCGGTGAAATGATCTCATAACAGCTTTCGCTGTAAAAACAAGGAACTTCAAGGCTCTGCAGGAGCAAAGGTTCCACATTAAGGTTCCACATTGAGGTTATACTATATTAAAGACTATCACGCAGTCCCTGTTTTGACGCACTGTCGTTGAGCAGCGAAAACTACTTGATGAGCGGTGTGACTATATGTTAATAGGGGAAGCCGTTGGAAAATGAAGACGACGTTCTTTCAGCCTATAGTATGTAAGATAGAAGCACCACGGCGAAGGCGTGTGCGGCGGGGCTTCACAGATCGGGAGTCAACAGAACCTGCTCAGTTAACGTTCGTCCGTCCTGCAAGACAGCAGAGAGGAGGCACGGTTTTGCATAAGCGGAGTGCACCGCACACACACCGACGGGCAAGTGCGCAACGAAGGCGTTCTGGACATGTTTTGAAGAAACAAGGCGCGGGCCGGCGTTCTCCGCGTGTTGTTGCCCCGGGCCGCGCTGCGCAACATCCCTAGCCATCGCGAAGGTCGAATTAAGCAAAATTAGGCCGGAGGCGCGATGCGGCTCAGGCAAAGGCGCGGCTTGTGGGCTCGACCCTTCTTCGTTGTACGCAGTGGCCTTGACCGGCGAAGGCGCCGTTTGTCAGCAAGGGTATGCGCACACAGCGTCGCGTACTAAACAGAAACCACGCACGCAACACAAAAAGAAAGTGTGTTGTCTTGGGTTTTGCAAGTGCTGACACGTGCACGTCTGCGAACCGCAACGCTGCATGCCAAGTTCACACGAGCAAACCGCATAGCACGCGTGCACTCGTTTGTCATTGTTTTTCAAGTGGGCCTCCTTGTCGGAGTTAGCGCGCATGCATATATACGAGCATATGTGTACTGAAAAAAAAAAGAAAAGAAAATAACACATGAAGTAAGAAGCTGTCTTCTCAGAAGCAAGATGGACCGCCACTTCAACAAACTTGTTTATACGAGCACCCATGCAGGGCTTGCCAGAACCAGTAGATTAAAGACGTCGCGTACAATCTAAGCTATTAACCAACATTCCTGTAAACTTAAAAGGTCCTCCTATTTGCTGCAAAATGCAGTTCCTTACGAAAGCCGCTTAATTATGGACAACTGGCTCGAGTCAACTCGTATTTTCTTGTTTAAAAAGGAAAGAGTGATATTGTTCGTACCGCAGGCATAATCAAGTGAAACGTTTCTTTATGAGTGCGTTTACTTTTACGCGCATTGAACTATTCCTTATACGCAGTTGCGCATATAAAAATTGATATTTATTTATTTACAAAACTCATATGTTTAATCGCTGCATTTCTTAGAAACAGTGGTAACACGACGACGCTTTGATGCATCAAGATGTAGCTCACTCGCGCAGCTGCTAGTGGATGGACTTAGTGTGTGCTCAATGTTTCAGCAGCTATAAGAGTATTCGCCCGAAGAATTTTACAAAAAGAATTGTGACACTTCAAAGGAGGACTGAAAAAGTGTGAACAGAGATAAAGAGTGACAAAAACGTTCAATACAAGCACTAATAAAAAAAAAGCGATTCCCGTGGTGCTTACGGTACAGTGTCCCAGATTAAATGTATTCTTTTGTACCTCAGTAGGCATAGACGTCATAAATGTCTTCACTAGAGCGCAGGAGTGTCTCTTGGACCTACGTGTCTTTGAGGTGACACTGGTCATTAATAAAAAAAAAACGCTATATGCTAGCTACGCAAAGTCTGCTTGCATAGTCGATTTATGCGCTATAAACAATTACAGTCGCCAAACACATAAACAACAAAATACTCTTTATTTTCTCTTGTAGGGATAACGCTACACGTACACGTAGACTGAGACGTTAAGACAATCCCATATGAAGACGACCTTTCTTCGCTTAATGATCCTGCAAGCGCTTTCGCTACGAGGTATTAATCGTGATATTTCCCACTCAGGAGCGTTGAACAATAATTCACTCTCCCTGCAAATTTAGATCCACGTTATGTGCTACGTTAGAAGTCATTATCGGCCTCGATGATCGCAAAAATTTTCGAATGCGCGAGGTATAAGCGGAGTTATCGCACAGAACAAGCGTATTTTTTTCGTTCTCCTGTTGTTGTCACGAGCACGCTGTAAGCTACATGCATACACTGCGGGCGACCTCGGCGGCAGCTGTGCCAATACGACGCGGATACGTTGCCTCCGAGATGGCCCGCCAGCGGGCCGTTCATGAAACCAGCCAATGCCGTTTTCTCTTGTCTGCTGCGTCGCTGATGACGGCATTGCCGAGGAGAGACCGGGGAGACAGCAAGCTATTATTTACCGTGTTAACAGCGGAGCACTGACATAAAATTTCAAGTTCCAGATGTGGCCTTCACTTGATGGCTGGTTATGCATAAGTTTTTTTTCGCCGAAGTATGAATTGCGTTAGTTACGTGAAAGTTTATTTTATATCGAGGACAAACAGCGCACCAAGGCTCAACGTGGCGTTCAGCACCCTACGACGCTGACAATACTGTGACGCGTTTAGCGGGTTCAGAAGTAGAGTAGCACAAGCGCTAAGAGTGTTGGGTTGTGCGTAGTCGACACTTGCAGCGCGCTGCTCAAACACAAAGAAGTAACAACTGTGCAGTTCGCGCTCGTCCTGTGTATACCTGTGAGTTCTTTTAGAGCGCCCTTCCTTGTGTTTGAGCAGCGCGCTGCAACTGTTGAGCTGTGACAGTTGTCAGACTGCGCTCATCCTGTGTGTGTTCTTTGCGTGCGTCCTTTGTGCCTGAGCGGTGCGCTTAATGTTTCGAGCTGTTTGCTCTTCTTTGTGCGACATTACAGTATGTTGCTATCGCATTTCATTGATTGACTCTTGCGGCGAAACTTTTTTTTAACAGCTCTAATGTGATTATTCTGACTTTTGAACTGATAATACGTCCCCCGAAGGGGACTGGGCCGTACATGACTGCAGTGCAACGCCAAGACGACCCGTGGTGCACGCGGAGCAAGCTCCTACGAGCACCGAACTGCAAAAATTCAATTAATATCCAAGACCCATTGAGGGCAGGATCAGATATTAACCTGATAAGAACAGACACTACAATTCATCTTAGCCAAGGCGGCCAAGGGCCGAGAAGCGACAACCAGCACCACGGCCGGACTCGACCCCCTACTCCGCGAGCGGAGGAGAGAGTCGAGTCCGGCCGTGCCAGCACACGCCGCAAGAGTTGCACCCCCATCAAAGATCCTTCACAGCGGCCATAGTTTAGAGCATCACAAATTTCTATATTCCACGAGCATTTGCAAATAAAAAGAAAATTCGAAGAGTGTTCCAGTACGAACCACTCTAGCCACTTCGAGCTTTTAATTTATTTCATAAAACAACTTATTGTTTAATTATAAAACTCACTTTATGAGCGCCCTCTTCTGTGGCGCATATGCTCGAGTTACTGCGCAAACCACCGCAGCGAGCGCTGGCGCGCCAGTTCTTAAAATGAAAATATGTTCATCAACGATGATGCAGTGAAGTGTAAAAGACCATGTTCGACAGTGCTGGATCTGCTGCATTGAAGCTTCGGCAATTTGTTTTAGGGGCGAAGCTCCTTAAGGCGGCACCCGTTCGTCCCACGTAGACGTAGGGCGTAACTAGTCTTACGCTTTGACCTCCAAGGTGGTGCCGGTGGGAGATTTTTCCTGTGCGTTGTTGAACAATAAAAAATTCGCAGCGTTAGCTAAAAGCCCCGACTTCTTCTGTCTCTCATTCCCATTAGCAGCCATTCTTTACCTCCAAGGTAGTGCCTGGTGAGATTTCTCCTGTGCGTGATTAAACAATAAAAATTTTGTTCAAAACGCCGTTGACTGATGAAATAAACCAACGAAAGACGCCAGATGTTTTGTAAAAGCAAAACGAAAGAACGCCAGATGTTTCTAAAGTGAAAGGAAAAGACGCCAGCTGCTTAACGAAAGACGCCAGATGTTTTCTAAAGCAATGGTTTTCTAAACAATGAAAATTCACAGCGTACATGTAAAATTAAAGTGAGCTGCAAGTCGTCATAACACATCGAACCTTTAGTATAAACGCGCCCGATCTCACGTCGGTGATGATGTACTGGGCAGAATTCACGGAAGATTCACGGTTTACCGATGAACCTCCGCAGCTTCGCCCACTCATCATCATTCACTCCGTGGATATGCTGTGTTTTTTTTGTTTTTGTTTTTTCAATGGAAGAACCACTCGGTCATAGAAACGATCAACGTTGGTATAGCCCAAGCCACATTTTTATAATCATAATAAATAATAACTTCGGAATACTTGCGATTCTAAGGCACAGTAAAAGCTCGAGGGAAACGATAATTCAGATAATTAGTTTTTAAATTTTATGAGCGTGAAATAATTAATGGAAATGTGGCCAGAGAGAAAAAGGTAAGGTGGTTGTTTTCGCACATATATTGCTTTATGCAGGGAGCCCCGCGGGCACTGAAAATTTTGTAGCGTCACACTCATATCTGAACGTGTGCGGTAATTACTTGCAACACATGGAAGGGGACCGAGGAGGTTTAAAAATTTTTTTATTTTGCCTCCATGAAGGGGAGACTCACCACCATGTTCTTGCCGCTACCTTACGGCGACGACTCTATAAATAAACACGGACAACTTCGTATTATTTAACTATCAAGGCGAATAAGAGCGTCAAATGTTGACGCCGATACAAAATGCCTGCATGATGCGATTTTTGAGCAAGAACAACACATAGGTAAGTGCAGCCGAAACCGAAACTATCCGAACACTTTGCATGAATCCAAACACAAAGCCAACCACGTTGTGAATCCAGTCGAATCGAAGCCAAGAGAGATACAGAAGAGAGAAAAAAAGTCACAGTTTCGCCGCAAGGGCGAAGCAATGAATGCGATAGCAAGAAATTAATGCTATACGAAGTGAGGCTCGCCAATGGATACTCTCAGTTTGAACAGCGTTCCTGTTGCAAAGGCGGCCGAAGCAGCGAAGGAAACTGGCGTGCTTCAACTGTCGAGCTGTGACACTTGATAGTTCGCGCTCATCTTCTGTTTGTTCGTTTAGCGGCGTCCCTTCAGCTCGAGTGACTTTCGTACGCTCGGTAACATGAGCGCGGACATCACGGTGAAAGCGTGAAACATTCCTCTTCCCCTCACCGCGAGAAAACCGCGCGAGCAGACAACGGAAGGGCAATGTTCTCGCTGCGCAAATATAAGAAGCGAGCGAGCTCGACGACGACTTTTAAATGCGCCCGTCGCGCTGCTAGCGCCATCTCGCTGGTAATCAAGAAAGCTTATTATCGCCTGCTGTCTGTGAGTCCGTGCAGCGGTAAAGGGTATGTATATAACGCTCGCCGTTAGCTATGCGGAGGATCTGCGTTTCGTGGCGTAGTGGATAGCGCCACTCGCTGCGGAACAAGAGGTCCCTGGTTCGATTCCGCGCTTCGGGAGCATTTTTCTGAATAATTTTTTTTGGGGCTTTTATATATATATACATACTTATACATATACGGTGCATGACGGCGACGGCGACGGCAAAATCCAGCCGAGACTGTCCATATAATTGCTATCGCAATAAAAAGGAAAAGAACGAAGCTCCGAGCTTGGGCATGCGCACGTTACTCTTCGATTGCTTCCTTGTTATTGCAGGTAGTTCTACGCTGTAGCCGCATTAATTTCTTCGCCTCTTGAGAGCCTCTAGGTGAATTAATGACTTCCCAAGACGCCGAAAACTATGGACCTTTTCACAGGAGAGAAAACAAAACGCTGCCATGTTGGGCTGCGCGCGGGAGTACAAAGGCTGACGTCACAGCCTCGGCAGTGCATTTTTTGAGGGTCACACCTATCTAGCGTAGCCCAGAGAGGATTATGGCAGTGCCCAGGGAGCCGTCTGTGAAGAGGTCTATAGTTTTCGCGACGGTAAATTCGGGGGTTTGATTTTGGGCTTCACGGCTAAAGGTGCTGTCGGCGCATTCTAGTTGAGTCATATATATTAGTCGTCTAATGATACGCCTCTATTTCTTTCTTATCAGGCGGTTATTATTAGTCCTGTTAACAAGAATTATTAGAACCTTGTAGGGTATTATATGGCTATGCGTCGTGCCGACTGGCGCCGACGCCTGGCAACAGCTTCTCTTTGACTGTCTGGGTTGGTTCGTCTCAAATCCTGCGTCTTCGCCACGCCGCTTCGAATGATTTCTTGTGTGCTCATCATCGTGTGATAATTCTGAGCGACGACCTCTCAACTGCATTACGTGCCAGCATGTCGTGAAACAGTTGTGCGCTGGTTACACCAGTGGCGTTTCAAGAACCGCAACAAGGAATGTATTGGCCACGGACAACACCAAAGGTCGTTTATAAAAGCGACTGCACATGCAATTTACTTCTCCTGTCTACTCGTCTCCGCGACGCAATGAACGTTTACCTTACGCACCCACAGACTGCGCTGCTCTTCGGAGGTTGATGGTGACATATGGGCGAGATGCGCGGAGCGTCGACAGCGTGTGTGTGTGTGTGTTTCTATATGTGTGTGGTTGGGTGCTGACTGAAAGCGAGCCCAACGCAATGCAAGAATAGGCAGACGCGAACAAAACTATGAACAGTGCGGGTGGATGTTGAAGACGATCACTTGCGTGGAATGAATCCTTTGTCTCTCTTAGCCGCCATGCTGCTTATTTTTCACGTTGGCTTCACTTCTTAAACAAAGCCGGTATTTTCTTTTTCTCAGGAGGCAAACTCTTGGCAATATAATGGGTGCTTGGCAGGCGCGTGTATAGCAGAAATTTCGCCACAATAACGCACCTGCTGCCTCACACCCTAACTGATACTGCTGCACACCCATCGTTACATTGCGCACGCACGCGGGACCCCGCTTCAAAAGGCGCGCTCACAACGCCACCAAAGCTTGGGCGCACGTGATCTTATAATACTTCACCGCTTCACCGCGGTAAAGCGCTTGTTTCTTATGATATTAGATGGGCGTTTTGAGGCATCTTGAAAGTCGCCAAAATTGGTCATAATGACACTAGCATTAATTACACGATACTTTAGGGCATTTACGATTCAATTTCGGGATCAGACAGAAAGCTACTAATTAAAGCATAAATGTCACAATGAAAATTTTGCTGTTACTGCTCCTTTAAGCTTTGCATTCCGCCGTTTCGCGTGACCTAAGCAGCGCCTAGCGCGTCCAACGCAATAACTCGGCCGGCGCGTGTTCTCTTTGTCCTCTTCCTCATCTTAGGATTGACTATAATAAACAAAGAGAGTTTGCTCTTGGCGACGTACATTCGAGAAATCAGGACTGTTACAGTATTTTTTCTGTATAACCTATAGAAACTTGGCGATTAATATGACCTGTGGCCAGCACACCCATTGAGGTTGACACGATGGATGTGCAATATAGGCGTTGCTTCAATGCGTGTGCCATTTGAAAAAAATGAAAAAATGACATGATCATAGGAATCGGAACAACACGAAAGTAAAGCGTGCCCTTACAGAAGTAACTGAATGATTACTGTACATTGATATAAGACAATTTGCACATTGTATATTGATGCCTGGCAGCTATAGCACCGTTTAACGTGGATGTGTCCGCTTTTATGATAGGTGGTACATCTCCATCCCGACGACTAACGTCCCTGCTAAATGATTAAACAAACCAGTAGTAGTTAACGGTGAAAGCGTAATCAGAGAACTAGGTGTGATAGCCAGAAGAGCGTCGCATATGGGACGCAGAACTTGGTCGCCATCTCGCGGCATGTTAAAATGTGATTGAACACCACGGCCGGACTAGAGGGAAACGCAAAGCGCGTCGTGCCGCCCCGGTAACCCGGCCGCGATTTTAAATGCGAATGCATTTCTTAGTCGGGCTATGTAAGGCATCCGGCGTTGTCCGCGGCGTCCTCTCCCATAGCAACAGCTGCGGGCGCGCGCTCTTATCCTCGCCCCTAGCAACCGGAGCATGTGGTGCGAGAGAGTGTAGGAGAGGGTAGGTGCAGTGCTTCGCCGCTCCTTCTCTCGCCGTTCGCTCTCTCCTACCTGCGCCCCCTTCTCCCGTCCGCTCGCGCCTCACTCTCGACCGTTCGCTGGATGGGCGCCTCTCAAGAACATCCGGAAATGTGTGCTCGAGACGCCGCTGTGAAACGCCAACGCCGAGCCGAGAACGCTGGCGCCCCACTCTCCCGTCTGCTCGTGCCTCACTCTCGACCGTTCGCTGGCTGGGCGCCTCTCAAGGCGATGGCAGAAATCGGCGAAGGCGAATGTCTGACGGCAACGGTACCCTCTCTCAGCGCAAGAAATGCATTCGCATTTCCTCACGATTCCCTTCGGGGAGGTGGGGGCATTTTTTTTTTCTTGGGGCGAGCGCCTGAGCAGGGAACGCGGTGTTACAGCCACTGATCTCCACTAATGGAGGTCAGTGGTTACAGCCAGGTGAGGCAGGCGCGTCGCAGAGCTATGAGCGAGGCCGACGCTTTTACGAAGCATTAATGACGCATGGGCTAAGGTCGCCACCTCGCGGTGTGTTGAGGCATTGACAAAATTGAACTTCTATTGAAAACGCGCCGAATGGGAGGGACGTGTAACGCGTTGCAGGTGCTAATCGCGGAGGCCACAGTAATGACGAATTACTTTACCGCTCCCAGACGGCAACACCACCCCGCTGACCGAGAGAGTGGTAGATATAAAAGGCGCGTTTGTAAAGCCTCCAGAGTCTCTGACCGTGGCGCAGTGGATAGCGTGCCCGGCATGTGTTGTTGCGCACCGAGCAGTCGTGGGTTCCACGCCCGTTGACGGAACTTTTTCTTTGCCATCTGATCGTGTAAATTTTTTCGACGTCATTTCCGTGACGGAAATACGTCACTGAAGTCTCGGTGGACCCCGGCATAAAACACTTTCGTGTTAAAAAGTACCGTAAGTCTGTGATAACAATAAATTTTTCTAAACACAGTCTGGGACGCCTTACTGCTCTCCGGTAGTAGAGTACGAAGTACTCTGAATCGTTAAATATTTCTTCTATATACATAAAGATGGACGGGAGGTAATGGAGAGAAACAAACAGAGGGAGAGAGGGGACCTTCCTAATTAAGGTCATGCTAATCAAGACCTTGCTAATAATCTAGGTCGGCCACAAGTTCCGCTGTTAGTCCAGCCTTGCACGACTAGTTCGGTGCGTTTTCGACGTCATGTTCCGTATAACGTCCAAATCAATAACATCCACCCCGCGCATCGTATGCTCTGCACGCGGGTAAAAGCGCGCTATCGGGGGCGACAAACGCGGCTAATACCCTTGTCACACGGGTAAGCTTAACCGCTGTTATACCGAACTGCAGTTAGCGGATGTAACCACAGTTACCGTAAACCAGACAGAGGTGCTGTCACACATTTGCAGCGCTTCCAAGCGTTCTTTAGTTGATACATGGCTGCGTTCGTGCAACACCGCTATAACACCACTTTGTAGAGGGCTTCACGCTCGATTATGGACGCGTCAGCAGCGTGTTTTGATGCGCGTCTATCAAATAGCATGCAGCCCTGTTCAATGAACGAACGCAGCCGTGTATCAATCTCGTGAAATGCACACGAGATTTTTGCAGCACGGACAAACTTGTACCTCAAAGCCGGTAATTTATCTTCCCAAATACGTATCAACGCCTCCGTCGTCGCAACGGTCCAGTTGACGCGCTTTTGGCTCGATATTTCCCTGGAAGCCGAGCTGCTCGCGTCCGACATGGGGGCCGCCATGTTGTCAGTTTACGGCGCTAACAGGGGTTGCCTACCTCCGTTTACGAAAACGGCCGTTAGAGGATTAACTGCGGTTAGAGTTGTCGTGTGACAATGTATAACAGCCGTTAGACTTAACGGCCGTCGTACTTAACTGTGGTTAGACTACCCGTGTGACAAGGGTATAAAACAGAGATGAAACGAGCCGGCCCGTCTCCGTCGCACGGAAGGCACACTCGATAACATCAGCCCGCATGCGAGGCCTGCCGTCGATTGCTGATCAAGCAAATATGAAACGCCCCCCTCCCCATCTTGAAGGAGCATGAAGGGACGCCGGATGAGGGTGGGGGGATGTGTCGCTCGAGCAGCAACTGTGAACTTTGATTATAAGGGCACGGTCGCGATAGCCGGCTGGCGTGCTATCTGGCAGGCATCGGCAAAAGGTTACGTGCCGCGCTCTCAACGCGAAGAGACTACGAAAACCCAACGAAAACCGCGTCTCTCCCAGGAACGGCCGTATTCGCTTTCTTACGCCAGTGTTTTGAAGTGTTACGCGAGATCGGTTTCAAAATGAGTTAGCTGCTAGCCTTTCTTCGTATAACATTGCAATTTATTGCTATCGCATTCATTGCTTCGCCCTTGAGGGGAAACTGTGACTATTTTTTGTTTTTGTTTGACACGATATTGTAAATTCCCTGCTGTTTGCAATGGTTCGCATGTTCTCACAGCAGGAACCTTGACTAACAGCGTTTTATGAATATGATCAAGAAGTGTCGCAGCACCCTTTTAGGAAAGAGACGAGTCGTACAAGCAAAAATCATTGAGAGGCTTCATTTAGATACTTAGGTTTTTTCTTTTGTTTTGAGTAAGAAGTTTGTTTGAATTCTTCGTAGCAGGGAATTCGATTCTTGTGTGGCGAAGTAATAACGTATCCCCCATCGCCTTGCTTTTAGGTCATTCAGGGCGTGTGCAGAAACTACGACAAGTGCAATGAGGTGAGTGCTGCTCTCATTTTATATGCACAAAAACTCGCTCATACCACTTGATATTACGGAACAAATTCGGTCATTCATGCGCGGTACTACTATCTCCAAGATGTAACGATGTAGATTTTTCACAATTCCTTTTTTTCTAGCCATAAAAAAATACTGTTTCCCAGCAGCTTAAAGTTTATGCTACATACGTTTCTGTATCTGTAGGAACTGTAGGAACTACGTAGTATCTCTAGGACCTAGTTGACGCTGTCAAAATATATGACGTCACGGCGTTTGGTGTGGGAATTTCAATGTGGCGTCGCCACCCACATTTTCTTTCGCGCCTTTTCTCGCTTGCCAAGCGTCTTCTCGAGGTAAGTGTGGTGCTTTCGGTATCGCGAAATTGTAATTTTCTAATACGCGAAAATTTGTTTTTCTTTAGTGTTCCTTTAGAGCTTCCGCGCATTAAAATAACAAAACAAAAACAGTGAGAAAGAGAGTTTTCCAAGGAAAGAGAGAAAAAAGAAAGGAAGTCTTCTGTGTCGCATCGTAGCGCAAAAGGTTACTTCTCTATATATAGTGCCCCGATGGTTCATGAATGGACCATTGCCGCGACGATCTGTTTTCATTGTATGTTTTATTAAACTTTCTCCGTTCAGCAGCTTTCCTTCATCATGGGAAGCGCAGCCGAAGAAGGCAGGCATTTAAGTGAAAATGACGAAATACGAAAACTTGCAGGCATAAAATCAAATAAGCTTGCGTAAAACTGGGCAAACCGTCATTGGGAGTTGTCTTTGTTAAAAATAGGCTGTTGTCGATCATGCAGCGAGTACGTCATATTTTAGCAAGACAGTGAGAGATAGTATAAGGGACGTGGTAATGCAACAATTACAGCTCCTACATTTGTGCAAATATTCAGTGTCTTAGAAAACGTGACCGAATATTTTTGATAGTCGGTATTCGCCTTAGCTTTTTGAAGTTTGCTCATTTCCTTCTTTCCCTCTTCTCCCTCTCTCCTCATTCTACTCCCCTTTCCCATTCCCCCGGCGTACGGTAGCCAGCCGGACATGTATCTGGTTAACCTCCCTGCGGTCTTCCTTCCTAGATGTATTCAAAACGCACCAATATTTCTCGCCTGTAAAGGTGGCTTCACGACAGCTTAGTACCGTTATGCCACAAAACCGCCTCTTCAAAAAAAAAAAAAAAAAGTCATACTGCCGTGAAGCCACACCTCTAGGCGAAGGTACTTGGATGTGGGCGCAAAAAAGCCCGCATCGCTACCCTCTAGGCGAAGTTTGCATATTACTTGAATAACGATATAATTTTCTAAAGAATGTTTTACATCAAGTTGTGCATGCCAAATATGGTAAACTTAGTTACTGCACATGACCCACACCCCAATTACAACATACAGGGAAAAATGCAGTCTTGTCTCGGACGTTGTATCGGGATCAATTTTTTTTTTCTGACATATCTGCACACGGTGTCCTTCAAAATGGCGGCTATGAAGTAGCGTCAATTAGGTAGTTTGTACCTAGACCCGTAGCCAGGGGGGGGGGGGCTAGGGTCTCGCCCCTCCCCTCAGAAATTTTGGTAAAGTAGGTGTTTTTACCAAAAATAAATAATGAAAATAGGTGTTTTTCTCAAGTAGTCAAGGATTTCTGCAAGTGCCCCCCCCCCCCCTTCCCGAAAGAAAAATCCTGGCTACGGGCCTGTTTGTACCCCATATTCTTGTCTTCGCTGCTTATAGGTGGTTTCCTGGCTTCCCACTATAGTACTTGCGTCGACACGGTACTAAATCATAACTTTGTCGACACTCGGCGAAGCAGTACTGCGTTAAGATTAACAATCCTCACCTAATTGGCGCAGCATTAGACGGCACTTCGTCGAGAGGATGTGCGCCGCTCATCGGCTATTGGACCCGAAATCCTGCACGCGGGCTAGAGTGAGGACCACAAAAGCGGAGAGCAGGCCTACCAAGTTCGTCGATGCACTTAATTATATCTGGGGTTTTACGTGCCAAATTCCACGATATGATTATGAGGCACGCCGTATAGTGGAGAGCCGTGGAAATTTCGACCATCTGCTGTTTTCTAACCTGCACTGATATCGCATTGTACACGGGCCTCTACCATTTTCCCTCCATCGAAATGCGGCCGTCGCGGCAGGGATCGAAACCGCGACCTTCGGGTCAGAAGCCCAGCGTCGTAGCCACGATACCACCGCGGCGGCACCGCGAAATGTGAAGCACATATTGACCTACTATTGAGAGCAAGAGCCTGCAAACAAATTTTACGTGTTTTTAGTTTGTGTGTTATGAGCTTCGTAGACAACTCTACTAGAGTTTCTGTAGTAGTTAATTTTTATACTCCCATGTGGTCGATCTCCCATGTGATTAATAAGCAGTAGCTGGACGACGGCACACAGGCTAACTACAGCTCTGCACGGCACGTGGGCTTATATCGCGATTTCGTGTACCTTTTTCATTATTTGTTTGTTTTCTTTTTGCAGATACCTGAAAATTTCGCTGCTTGCCTCGTAGAGACGACGGCAGAGTATTTGGTGAGTAAAGCAAAGCTTATGCGCTCACAACGCGTATGAGTAGTGGCAAATGTTCACGAAAGGGCAATGAAATTGGTACGAAGTAAACTTCCCTAGACCCTGCACAGACGTCATTATTCGTGTTGACACCGACGCTGACAGTAACTTCTCCTGTTCGATGATGCATCTAATGGTGCATTCGAATGGTCGTTTTCGAGTGCTCCAGAGCTCTCTGGCGACGCGCGTCACGTTCGACTGGTCGAAATCGAGCGCTCTATGAGCACCGCGCTCTAACTCAGAGCGCACTGAGGCGTTCTTACTTTGACCTCAGAGCGCTGATCACGTGACTCGCGAACCTTGCGTTTGCAACAGGAAATGCTGTGACGTGTATCCTCTTACGGCCTCCGATTGCTCTGGCGAGCGGCTGCACGTTCGGCTCGGACACGCGTTCTCTGGCTCGGATCATGAGCGGGCTCCGCCTTATTGCAATCTAAGAGCGCGGTGGCGCCCAGCCGAATGTACCATAAGGCTTTTGCCTTAATAAATTCTGTGGTTGCACTCAAAGTGAGTGCAACCACACAATTTATTGTGTGTGCAACTCACTGTGTGCGCCACAGTGAGTTGCACTCACTGTGGCGCACACTCATGTTAAATCAGCTTGTTAAGTGTATTGGTAAGTGTATTGTTCCAGGTTGGAACAAAACACTTCAGAATGATCCAGTCACTCGTATACAAAAATAAGCCATTTTATCAGCCATATATAGTGGACTTTTATAATGGTAATTACTTTCGTCACTCCGGTTTCAATAGCAGTAAAGCGGGAATAAGCATTTTTTCTATTGCGCATATATCTTACAGTAAGCCACTTTCTTGCAGTCAACGATAAAAGATTTCCCCTACGACCCGAATGTAATGGGAGAGAAGACTCTGGTGAGTTGAACTACATTCACATTATGTAGCACACAAAGTCCAAAAAAAAAAGACACCTTCGAGCCACTGTTTTCGGATACGAACCAATTTTATCACCACTGGGAACTGTACGTACCTATACACTTAAAAAAAAAAGTGTTCTTTAAGTCTAAATGATACTAGTGAGGTTGAATAAGATCTGGAATGTTCAAGTCAAATAAAATTGCCAAGGAATTCGTTGTAGCGCGAGAGGTTAAAGGGGCCCTGCAACACTTTTCCAAGTGACTATCGAATGGCTCCGTTAAAGGAGTTTACTGCCTCGCGAATCGACTGCCGCAAAAAGCTTTTAGAATCCGCCAAGTACAAGACGTAGTTACGGGGATTTGTCGCACGCTTTAAAGGGACAATAAAGTGAAACAATAAATCGGTTGAGATCAGTGGCGTAGCCAGGGGGGCGGCACACTGGGCCCGTGCCCCCCCTCCCGAATTTTTTTTAGGGGAGAAGCTCCTTAAGGCGGCACCCGTTCGTCCCTCGTAGTCGTAGTAGTAGTCGTAGTGCGTAACCAGTCTTACGCTTTGACCTCCAAGGTGGTGCCGGTGGGAGATTTTTCCTGTGCGTTGTTGAACAATAAAAAATTCGCAGCGTGCGCGTTAACTAAAGGCCGAATTCTTCTGTCTCTCATTCCCCATTAGCAGCCATTGGCATGTTCCAGTAGGAAACGTTAGTAGAAGTAGAAATGTAAGTGTTAGCTAAAAGCCGACTTCTTCTGTCTCTCATTCCCATTAGCAGCCATTGTTTACCTCCAAGGTAGTGCCTGGTGAGATTTCTCCTGTGCGTGATTAAACAATAAAAATTTTGTTCAAAACGCCGTTGATTGATGAAATAAACCAACGAAAGACGCCAGATGTTTTCTAAAGCAATGGTTTTCTAAACAATGAAAATTCACAGCGTACATGTAAAATTAAAGTGAGCTGCAAGTCGTCATAACTCATCGAACCTTTAGTATAAACGCGCCCGATCTCACGTCGGTGATGATGTACTGGGCAGAATTCACGGAAGATTCACGGTTTACCGATGAACCTCCGCAGCTTCGCCCACTCATCATCATTCACTCCGTGGATATGCTGTGATTTTTTTTTTTGGCATATCATACAGAGCAGGAAATGACACTCGACCACATTGCCTGCCCGGCCCCCACTACAGATCAAGAAGATGCCCTCCCGAAAAAAATTTCTGCCTACGCCCCTAGTCGAGATGAACAAACTGTCCTCTGGGAACTCTAATGTCGTTAATTTCACCATCATGTTTATTAATAGAGGAGAAAATCAAGGTCAAAGTTTAATTTTCACATTTTGCGCCGCAATCTCCGCGCGTGACGTCGCGGATTTCAATGTGCATTTTTCGTATTTTGACGACACTGCCATGGCTAAATGAAATTGCTTGAAACTTGGTGTATTAGGTCTATGGCCTCCCTCAGAGAACCATGTACTTCATTTTTACTGATTAGGAACTACGTAGGACCTTGTTGAAGCCAGGAAAATCTGTGACGTCACGGCAGGGGCGTAGGCAGAAATTCTTTTCGGGGGTGGGGGCATCTCCTTGATCTAAAGTGGTGGCCGGGCAGGAAGATGTGGTCGAGAAAAAAAAATTCGGGGGAGGGGGCACGGGCCCGGTGTGCCCCTCCCCTTTTGGCTACGCCACTGCGTCACGGCGTTTGGTGCGGGAAACTTCAAGGTGGCGTCGCCACCCGCATTTTCTTTTAGCGCGTTTTCTCGTTTACCAAGCGTCTTCTCGCGGCAAGCGTGGCGATTTCAGAATTGTCAAAGGGTAATCCACTAATATGAGAAAAATCCGACTTCCTCTTTAGCGTCCCGTTAAGCGCTTTCTCTCTTCTTGTGTATCAGCAAGCGCGCTGAAAGCTCCCCAGGGAGGAACGACACGGCGTAGGAACCCATGTCCGTTTGTCAGCGCGCGTCATGGAGCATGCACTCCCCCCCCCCCCCCACCCTTCTTTTTTTGAATGCGCGGCTTACTTTCAGGGTGATCGCGAGTGCACTGGTACAATCCTACACTGTGTGTTATTCTAGCAATATAGAGTGCAGCGCGGGCACGTCGCGGCGGCCGCGGCAGCTATGCAGCTCGCGAGGCTCAAATAAGCCAATGCCCGTGGACTGTGTTTATGACGCGGTAATTCTGGATTATGGAATCATTTGTCGAAAAAAGAGCGAGCGATTTCTAGCAGAGTTTGAGAATTAATTGTAAATTCCAGGCCGCGTGCTGCGCTATAATGTTTGGCTCGCGTGTTCTCGGGAGCCTCGACTACAGATCGGCAACGTTTTCTGACCACGCTCAAAAGGTGTTGCAGGGTCCCTTAAGTTAGCAACATTGTCGCCTGCCACTCGGCACTGTGAAATAATAATCGATCGGTTGATGGACACTTGACGTCCCATCAGGGCTACAACAGAAGCTGTAGTGTAGAGCTTTAGATTAGCCTTCAATGCGCACGATTCTTTAACCTGAAGCAAATGCTTGGTCACAAAGTGTTTTTGCATTTTAACCCCAGTGAAAATGAACGCACATATAAAAGAAACTTGTGAGGGTTGGCATCTTACAGTACTTGTGAATGCGCGATCTATGCAAGCTGCTGACATAAACACTGCCTTCATAAAGATTACTTAAAGACCTTACAAACAGTACAGGGTCAGTGCTTTCGGCTACAAAGCACCACAACAGTGATATTCCAAACACATAAAACCAGCTTAATCTGTGCGCTGTACAAATTCCAAGTATACTGAATGTCTTGTTTTATTAAGTGTCAATACCGAGAGTATCCTTCCAACAGCTGCCAGGCACTGACTGTGAAGCACACGAATTCGTATAATATTGAGGTTTAGCTGATGTGTTTTCACTGAGCAATATTATTATTTGGATTGAAATGTATTGATATAGTGCGATACATAGCAAAGTTCACAAATGTGCTATCGGCAATGGACTAGAGTATTCATATGCATATGAATACTCTGCCACATTATCCATTCCATGTGCACAGAAATATAAAAGCAATAAGACAAGGCTAATAATAATATTAAGGCTGGCCTTGCTTGAAAACTGACACAGAAGCAACACATCAGCGAACAACGCAACTGCGACTTTATTCCGTGCACAATATTTAAATACAGGTGCAAGAAAGCAACAAGCTTTTAGGGCTACAATTGTGATCACAGCATGTTTATACTAACAGCATAATGCAGTTATCCATTATTGAGCAGCTGAGACTAAGAACACGTGCAAAAAAAACCACATTAACATGACTAAATGTGCCACATAGTAGTGACTTCAACAATGACTGTAGTAGCGAAACACTGCTAAAAGTGCAAGTACCCTTTATGAAAATAAAGATGCAAAAAAAGCACAGGTGCCTTCTTTTTTTGCATGTTTTTCTATCACACTGACAAGGCAAACATTCTAACCATAAGCAAAATTGTCCATAAATCACTAACAATGTTGTGCAGCATAACAAAGCTTCATGCTAGTTTTAAAATGAGACCGCAACACAAAACAAGCCTACCAGGGAATATCTTGGAAGCTTGAACACACAGAGCATACTTTTTCACACTTTCATGCCTTCTTCTGGAATGTAGTGCATGTATCAGGTTTGCTATGAAAATGAGCTATATTGAATTCATCACGCTGTTTTGAATTAAGCGCCTGATAAATACATGGCAATATGTGCTTTTTATGCAAAAAAATGCATCCTCAAGTGTACTGCATTGGTATGTAAAGACCACACCTTATGTGAAACAGAGACAAATTCCTCTCAGCATAGATTGACCCTTGACCCGTCTGTGAAGAGTCAAGGTAATCTGTGCTTCAAAGTAAACAGTTACAACTGAAATACTTCATTGTATCGAGAACTTTGTTAGATTGAAGTTCATTACATAAGCAGGTTTAACTGTGTCCATGAATATAAACCTTTCTTGAACAGTTCCTGAATAATACCCTTGTTACACAGACAGCTTAAGGCTCGGTTAGTGTAACCGCGGTTCGCTTATGTTACACGGTATGTGAAACCGCAGTTATGCCGCTAACCGCGGTTGTACCACACCGAGCTTGGCGACCTCGGTTTGGCAGTTAACAGAGAAAATGGTGGCCTCCATGGAGGGTGTGTTCACGCCGCGAGCATTCGTGAAAAACGAACAAATTGACCTGCACGAGCCACGGAAAGCCTGATTAGGCTTTGGGAAAACGATATGCGTCATCTACAGAGCACCTCAAGGAATGCGAATGTGGACGCGGCAATGGCAACCGAGTTGAACGCCAGACTGCCGCCAGACGCAGAGCCATTCACGCCAAAGCGAGTCCGCTTTAACCGAGGACGCCTGTGCGCCGTGTAACATCGGCGAACCGTGGTTGGCGCTAACCGTGGTTCAACGCGGTTAACCGTGGTTGGCCGTAACTGCGGTTAACTTGCCTGTGTAACAAGGGTATAACTTAAGTGCTTGGAAATGTAAAACTAGAGTGAAAAAAAGATAATTTAGGTGGCTATAGCAGATATTTAACGGGAGAAGTTGCGTAGCGGAACTACGTCACTTATGAGGCGAGACATTTCCCTCTTGACTGCGATCACTTGGACTGAACGAGACGCGTTTGGCTATGTAAATAAACTGCTTATTTACACCTGATGCTCTAGTTGCCCATTCAGTAAACAGCTCGATAACGTACGATGGAAAGACAGCTGATAACGTTGTGAATGTTCTATACTAGGATGTCAATGTCCTGCATAAACATGCCAATTTCTTTGTATGTGAGAAGCACAGACGTTTTAAAAGGTGAACAGTGTTTTGTGTTGACTATGTAAACAGCTTTTAAAACAGAAAACTCTTGCAGAAGCATTTCAGCATTTGATTTGACGCTGACAGTACTCAATCTGTATACAACTTGTCGAGAACTTGTTATTCACACACCCCTACGTTACATTTCTGCAACTGCTCTGTTTGCAACGTTGTTGACCCCTCGCCATTTTATATAGCAGCAGCTTTTAGTGACAAGCTCGCACAATGTAGGCTGCTCTGTCGGAGAGATAATGCAAAGGTAAGCCAATATGAAAAGAAAAAATTGTGTAACATACGATGCAAGCCAATACAAACACCTTGAAGCCTCTGCAGATGAAGTAGAAGTGAAAGAAATCATTTTAAGATATTTCGTTATATCAGAGTCACTTACGTCAAACTTGGCAGGTATACATGTCAATAATATCTGAAAATCTTTACTAAACAGGTCTTCAAAACTTATGAGGATGCAAGACTTACTACTGGCGTGTACCCTGTATAATTTTTTAGAGACGCGGTAATATATGCACACCCGAGTAACATAACATAACCAAGCAAGTACAGGCACAGATGGAAGTATCCACATGCACATTCAAGAAATGCTACACACAAGGACGCCAGCGCCCCCGTCAGCCACTTTTTTTCACTCAGCTCTTCATACATTCTCTCAGTAAAATAATCATGCAAAAGTTACACCACAATGACTAGCCTAACTAGTGTTTTCCCTAGACATTCGTAATGCATGTAGTGTACAAATGAGGTTATTTAAGGCTAACATAAGCCAAATGATACTGAAGTACAGTTAACAGAACATGTGAGTTGAGCTACACGCCCTACAGCTACACTATGGCAATGAAGTGTGCTATGGTGCATGGCTTGAGGTCAACTTGAACTACCATGCGTGGTTCCATGCGTTGAACTACCATGCGTTTTATTTAAGACAAGCATTTTAAAGGTCCAACGTTCAATATTACACTGAATCAGTGGCTAGGGGAATGTAAACTGATCGAAGCTCATAAAAAACACCAAGAGATATCACACAAAAAAAGCTCAATGTGAATTGTGCAATGTGCTAAGAAAAAAGAGTGATCTGCAAAATAAACACCTAAAAGTAAAAAACAAGCGACACGATGCTGTGCCAAGCGGTGGATTATGAAGAGTAGCAAAGGCACGACTACATTAAAGAACCTTCAAAGCGACCAACTAAAACAATATGAAGAATGTCATTACAAAACAAAATTCATGTGCACCACATCTGCACAATGGTGTTTGCATATTATCTTGTCCCTACTGGAATGTTGCAGTGGTGGAAAAAGAATGTTGTACTCAGCAGCATAGTTGTACAGGATCTTCACGGTAGGTTGCAGTCACCTTGGCTATTTCAAGAAAGGTGAATGGTGGCAGTGATTTTAACCATGAAATGAAATTGAGAAATGAATGGAACGGTGCTGTCTAGTAGCTCGATATGTATCAGAAGGCAGGCATGAAAATTACTGGCACAAAGACAGAAGACTGATACAAAAATGGTCTAGCCAAAAATCCAGCACAACCACCTACTCGAGCACTAGTAAACCCTGTTTCCACCTCGTTTGCAACTCGATTAAATGCTGTACTAAAAATAACCTTGTGAACCTGCCCCTGTACTGTAAAATCTCATTATTTTGTATCTCACACAATCAGCTAAAAAATGTCAAATTAAGAGCTCGTCAATGTATAAAGTCAAAGAAGATCTACTGGTAAAGAATCCACATGAGTTCACAGAGATATCTCAGTGTTTGGCCAATACAGTCGAACTCATGCATACATAGTTCAAAAGGGATTGCAGCAGAGTTTGCCACAGGCCCCTGGTAGCGTGCTTTACTGCATGGCATTTAGCTTTTTCCCCCCCTCTATTTGTATACCTCACCGCACCACATGACTGTACTGCAGTGAAGCTAAATAATAGGCGTTGGGGTTTTAAATGCTGAAACTACAAAATGACAGAAACAACAATTGCCCTTGTCAGTGTTCTTTGTTTTTTCGTCCTCCAGAATGTTGAGCATTGATTACACAACATGGTTATAAGGCATGCCATACTGTGGTGCTCCAAATTAACTTTGACCACCTAGAATCCCTTAATGTGCACCTTAATCTAAGTACCCAAGCATTTTATCGTTTTGCCCACATCAAAATACGACCGCCGTTGTCGGGAATTGAACCTGCAACCTTGTGCTGAGCGGTGAGAAGCAATAGCTGTCAAGCCACCACACTTGTTAATCCCAGGCATTTGCAGTACATGCATAAGCGAAACTACTAGTACTGTGACGAAGTGAGAACCTTCATATAATGAGTTGTGCTGACAGCCGTGTCTTGACTAATATGAGGCAAAGACTGTCTCCACTCAGTGACATTGTCTGTCAATGTGTGTCTTCAATTCTGACTAACACTACTCAATGAAATATTGAAAGCTTCTCAAAAACTAGCCACTTAGTGGCCACAACCTAACCGGGCCTCCCTAAAATTTTATATTCGTGCTAACGCGACCACTTAAAGGATGTCCATGCACGCGAAGACTACCTCCAGATATTCAACTGCAACAAATTGTTTCTGTTGAAACAGAGAAGAAAAGGGAAACACTGAGTCGAGAGTCAACAAAAATATCTCATTTCCAAGCACAGAAAGCAGGCAAAACCGTGACACAACAGCATATTTCTGAGTTCACTTAGCACTCTTGCCATAAGGATATCTTGTGCTACCAGATCTATGGTGACAGATTATGTGCAATTCCCTATAACCTCAAACAACACGGCAACAGCCATGGTTGCTTGCTCTGAACAGCTAATCTTTTTGAAAGGGAACACTAACATAAATGCCATCTTTCTACCTTTAAATGCACACCTGAAGATGATCTCCATAGACCACTTGCTATGACAGTATTCAATGCACTGTTTTATCAATACGTAGAACTTATTTTTTACCTCCTTTAATAATCCTTCCTATGTATCTTTTTCACTTTCTAATGCAGCTTTTGCCTAAAAGGCAAATCTAAAATGCTAAATGCACATGCTTAAGAAACAAGCAATTAAAAAAAATCTAGTAAGTTCCTCCAATGTAAGGTCCTCCAATGAAACTGACTGAACAGACTAGCAAGTTCAGGCACCTGTTGCACAGTCCTACTGATACATGCACTCTTGATTTGGTGCTTTGAGTGCACATTGGAAAAGTTGCGCTAGCAAAGCCCAGAGTATAAAGCACTTTGTTCGGCAAAGTGCAATAACGCGGCACCATCTAGTGTGCACTCGGCGAATTGCGGCTGTTGCCTGAAAGATCTTGGTGCGTGCCACCGCGATTCTTGCAGCCTGTCTTTTGTTACAAGATTACACGTACAACACATGAAAGGCTTTGGATACGTTGACACAACAATGTGTGAGCACCAAACATGAACACTAAGTGTAACGTTACAGTGGAAGCAACACGCTAGATGAGCGCTCATCTTGGAGGTACACTTGACACACAGGAGGCTGCAGACAAGAAGCTTCACAAACCAGTGCGAACACTAAGTATAACTCGCTATCACAAGTGAAATGACGCTACTGAAGAATGCCCTTGGCTGCACGTTTTGTCATGCGGCGCATGCAAAAAGTGACATGCCATTTCGCGAAAGCTGCCAGAACATCACGCCATCATGCCGGAATGCACCCATCCCATTATGGCATAAAATGCTAGTACAAATCTTGCCAACTTTGAATTCTACAAAATTCGCAATGACTATGGTGTTTCACAAGCAGTAAAGAAAGCTGTAAGTTGCGAGAGAGAGACAATGGTTGTTCTGTAAGCGACTCTCTCTATTAAAGCAAAATGACAAGCTACGTCAAGCAATATTGTGATATGCATACGTTTTCTAAGATCTCCAGCGAAGTGTGCACTGTTCATTGCAGTGCTAACTTATAAGCAATAAAATATTTCTCCCTTTTTCTCCGGAAATTTAAACTGTGGCAGATTTACCCTCTCAATTTAGTGTCTCCTCAGCAATTAATGACTCTGTCACAGAGAAAAATGTATTTTCTTTCACCATGTCTAGTGACATTAGATTTGTGAAATGACGCACGGTAAAAGCTGATGTACTTTACTTAAAATAGAAGTAACTACGTGTGAAAGAATTCAAATAAAGACATTTTATACAGCATGCGCAAGACATCTGCTACTACTAGGTGTAACACTGCTAAAATTTGGTTTACTTATGATAAACATGAAAGCTTTCAGATAATGACTGCATAAATAAGCAATGAATACTCATCCATCCCAAGCTGAGCTGAGACTCAAGTTAGACAAAAATCCAATAAGCTGTCTACAAAAAATATGGCTGTTATCCTAAACCCAATAATTGTACTGGCCGTTGCTTTCTAGTAAAGGATATATGGCAGCCTTGCGTAAAAGATAAGCCCGCTTGAAAAATCTACAATTTGTATAGTATTACGCTTTTCTTGCTGTTCCTGCATTTCCTTTTTGGTGCTCTTCAGAGGAATAAAATACAGTCAAACACGCATATATCGAACCTACATATAACGAATCAATTAAAGTGTAGATCAAACACTTTGTTGTAAAATCCCCTTGTATATATTTTCGATACATAAGATACCTTATAGTATATCAAATTACATATATACATAATTCTTTCATGACCTACTTCAGATTTGATATATTCAAGTTCGAATGTAAAATATCTTTTGAGACACACCAGAACAAGTTGCCCTAGCTTACTTGATGCAAATGTTTTCTTCAAACGACACGAAATTTCGTAGGGTAGGAGTAAACTTATGTCATTATGTAAGTGTCAATATCATCAGATTCAAACAGCATTTAAATCTTGCGCAGGAGTTATAAGTTCTCTCTTCGCGGGCACCACATGTCCAGACTTTGCATAAGCCTTTCATTAGCCTTTAGTTTTCCTTTAAAGGGGTCCTGAAACACTTTTACAAGTAATCATCAAATAGCTTCACTAAAGGAGTTTATTGCCTCACGAATCGAATGCCGTAAAAATTTTTAGATTCAGTCAACTACGAGCGGAGTTGCAGGGATTTGTTGCAAGCTTAAATGCTTTTTCTCTTCTTTCACACCAGCGAGCTCGCTGAAAGCTAAGCGGAGGGGGGGGGGGGTGACAAGAGGCCAAGAACCTACGTCCGTTTGTCAGCGTGCGTCATGACCTTGAATACTTTTCTTTTTTTTCTTCTAATGCGTGGTTTAGTTTCAGAGTGACCGTGTGCGTGCGCATGGCACGTTGCGGCATTTCACAGCGGCCGCAGTAGCTATGCAGCTCACGATGCTCAAATTGGCCGACAGCCATGGACTTTGGGTTTATAGCATCATTTGCCGAGAGAAGAGCGAGCGAAATCTAGCTGACTTTGAGAATTGATTGTAAAGTCCAGGCCACGTGCTGCGCTCTCATTTTCTCAGTAGCATTGACTGCCGAGTGGCAGCATTTTGTAGCGTTAGCTACACTTGCCTAGCCGGAGCCGATTTCGCGTGGAGGGTCATGAGCCGTGCTGCGCATGCGCGAGGATCAGTGATGTCACACAGCTGGGTCACCGGAGCTGCTATCTCATGCGCCCTCCGACACTGCCGTGCGTGGCTCGCCGCTGCTAGTCTGCGCGTTCAGGAGGAGTGGCGTCGAAGGTGCGGCAGACACACTGGCGCCGGCGCGCGTGCAGACTCCGCCGCCGCCTCGTATGGCTCGCCGCTGCTGGTCTGCGCCGCGTTCGAGAGGAGTGACGTCATGGCCATAGACACAGTGGCGCCGGCGCGCGCGCAGCTATTCGCCTTTGCTGTGCAGTCGCCGTCTGACACTGCGCTGGGGCCACTTGATAGCGCTTCTGACTGGCGTTTGCAGGTGGGTAACGCCATGGATAAGGAGAGCGCAAATGCTGCTCGACGGCGCAGAAGAGCCGAGAAGCTTATCTCATCGGATCCCGAAGTAGCTGCCTGGCAATTAGCGGTTCAGCGTACGAAGAATGAACAGAAGAAGGCTAATAATCCTAGACAATCTGGAAAGCTAAGAATAATCAGCTGAACCTTTGCTAATGCTACGTATATCCTGGCATAGCCGAGCTAAGCCACTGCAAATTTTTTTTGACCACGCTGAAAAAGCGTTGCAGGGCCCCTTTAACACAAAGGCTGCAGCCAGGTTTAACGTTGCCTTTTCCATTCACACTTGCAGGGCTGCATGATGAGCTCGAAGACGGTGCCACGAGAGAAGCAGCGTTTCTTCGCTGCGCTCCACTGGCTCCTGCTGCTGCTTAAGTAGCATCTCTCTGCTACTTACTTCCCGTTCTTTGGTTAGTGCTGAATAAAAACATTCGCTGCCCGTCCACGTGAATTGTGAGACCGCAGCTTTGGAGGCAGGCGCTTAAGCTTGGCTCATGGTACATCACCAGCGGCATATTTCCAAGAAATTCCACTGGCTTGTCTTTGCAAGTCTTCCTGTAGCCAGCACCATCCATTTTGTTTATCTTTTTCGTTGCTCGCACCTTTTGTTCCTATGGAGGAAATAAATGGACAAAAAGAACAAACCATTACATAATGCACGTACTATACAAAATTAGCAAACTGCCAGTAATAAAAACCTATACAAAACGAGTTTTGTTTTGTCACCAACAATGGCAAGTAAAGGTGCAGTAAGAAAAATGACAATAAAAAGTGGCAACTGCAAAACTGGGAGCTCAAGTGTTCCAGCTTTTACTAGTCACGGATCTCTTGTTTTGACCTGCTGCTGCACAGCTCATGTGGTCAGAAACAATGTACTTAAGAAGGCTAAAGCAACCACGGCAATATGTTTTCCGTTATCCCAATCTGTGTATGTGAAAAGTCCGCGAAGGTGGCCCAAAAGTGGCCTGGATATGGAGCCTCCGAAGGCATCTGGACATGGGAGGCTCCATGTCTGGGTGATGCAGGCCAGGTTCACGTGAAGCTATGACAGGCTGCCAATTCACAAAGCTGTGGAGAACAAATGCAGCGAGCACGCAAGCAGGCTGGGCAAGAAAGTTGCAAGGAAGTTATTAGTGCCATCAGCATACCTGCCAAGTTTGGAGAAACGGAATCTGGGAGATCTACTCAACGGGGGGGGGGGGTACTGCAACAGCAATTATATGGACACTGTCAGCGGTATTTTGTGGTCACCGCTGATCTGTACAGAGTCCAAACCGATAACATCGCTTACGCATCGTCTGTTTCACGTGCGAGTAAAAGTGTGCTAGCACTAGGGACGAACGCGGTTGAAGCAGAGATGAAACGACCCGGCCGTCACCGTCGCGCGAAGGGCACATGCAATAACATCGCTCCGCGTGCGAGGCCTGTCGTCGCTTGCTTACCAGTTATTTCGTCGTGCAAGGGACCATAAGGGGCGCCGTTGAGACGAGGACGGTCGCAAGCGCTGGCGAACACGCTATCTCGACAGAAATCGGTAACAGCTACCCTTTTAAGTGCTGGGCTCTCCACTTAAAGCAGTAGTGACACAAAATTTTGAAGGCGAGATAACTTGTGGGATAGATTTGTGTGTACATAAATGCATCATCTACGAAATATTAATGGCTGATATAACCTATAACACATTTAGGATCAATTTTTAAATTGCATGTAGCGCATCTGTATGCGAAACGTCCCACCTCGCGTCACCGTGACGCATGGGGCGCGCAATGCACTGGACACGTGGGGCAAAGCTGGATTTCCGGGAGATTGTCCTACGACCCGTACAACCGGGAGAAACGTTCAAAATCCGGGAGTCTCCCGGGTAATCCGGGAGGCTTGGCAGGTATGCATCAGTAACATAAACCACGAAATAACAAAAGTAACCACTGCACCAGCCCCATCTGCTACGTAAGAGTGCTACAGACTGCAATGTTCGCTGTTACGTGCATGCATGTGGCGTATAGCCTCATAAAAATAAAGCTAGGGCTCTGACTAGGGCATTGATATGTTTTAGCACAATAATGCTAGAGCACATGCTTGATGAAAACCCACCTGTGGCAAAATTAGAAAGAAATTACCACTTTTTTACTGATTTGTTTCAGGAAAAACTTCATTCATTAAGTTGATAACATTTAGCGCTACAGGTATCTGCAAGGCTAAGATAGCTTCTTCAATGGACCAGATACCGTAAAATTGGGTTTCGTTAGATCTGTACATAATAGCCTCTGTAACTGACACACTGATTAATTGAATCAGAAGTCACATTCTTTAACGTAGCAGAAATTTGCATAAGCAATGAACTCTGTGTCCTGTAAGTGTGTATACAATAACCAAAAACAACTTCTGCCAAATTATTGCGAACGTGTTTGCTTTCCCTTACTCGGCACTCCGATAAGAGTACGTGTGAGAAATGAGATATGCGAGATACCCGTCAGATATGTCCATACCAATAACAAAATAAATATGTAAACCAGTGGTAGAACGGGACATATCGGTTTGGGAACAGTCCTGGGAGCTGGCAAAAGTGCCTTTTGTAGCAGGCTTGGAGTAGCCAGAAAGACTTTTTCGAGCAAGTTTGGAGCAGTCAGAAAGAACGTTCAGAGCAGATGTAGCACCGTTTCACAGCAATTGTGAAGCAGCATTTAACCAGTGCTGCACTTGGCAAAACGCTAAGCTAAATTGTGCAACCGCCTTATTTAGCTATGTATACATGTTTGTGTTGTCCTTTTTGTTCTGTTTTATGTAGTTCGTCGTGCAATGGCTGCAGCCGTGCTAGGTAGTACAATGCCTGGGGAAATATACGCGTAGCCTGGAAGTTTTCGTCTAGATCAAACTTCTTTAGAAAAGTGAAATAATTTTGACGTTTTCTAACGCAATAATGGACACAAAAGTCCATTCCTCTCAATTAAAGTTTATTTTTTCATACGAAACACTTTGGTGCAATGAGCTTAAAAACACACAAGCAAAAAAAAAAAAACGGAAAAAAGACAGAGCTTGGTCCCAACACTTGTGAAACGTCGGTCCTTTTCTTTTTTTCTGTTTTTTCTCCCGTGGTGTGTAACGCCTGTTAAGCCATCCTCCATAGCCGATCACAGCCTTGATGAAACAGAAACTATAACCATTTCAATGAAACCGAAAACACGATGTTTGAGCCACGTTTTCGGGCACGAGACTTCATGGCTGTTGCGCCTTGCGGCTAAATTCGGGTGCTGCAGCACTGTATGGCGCTGATAAATGAGTTTGGTGAAAGAGGGGTGGTTCGGTGCAGGATGGCGCAGGTAAACAAGTTTGGCGCACAATGGCACGAATGGCGCAGCTGTTCCACCCCTGGTAAACAAATACAGTGGAACCCCGATTATATGACTTTCAGGGGACCATGCAAAACCGTCGTATAATCGAAAAACTTAGAACATAGGCAATGATGCTCACTCTGCCCAAAAAACGGGAACAGACCACATGAATAAGCCCGCGGCACGACCCTGCACTTTTCCAAGGAACGTAGATTAAGTGATTTTTTGAAAATGGCAGCTAAGCATTTAACTGAAGGAGGTGGAAGCAAATTTTTATTCGCCACTTTTAAAAATCGAATCGAACGCGCATCTTTTTTCCGATAACTCGAATCCGAAAATAGCCTGCGCGTAAAAACGAAACCGAAACGGCGTTAGCAACAGCCTCCCGTGAGAAGAGTCAGATACAGTGTCATCGCCATGTTGACGAGGAAAAGTTTCCATGGCCCGAAAACGTGAAAATATCCGAATCTCAAAGATGAGCTTTCCGACTAGCTGAAGCCACTCCGTGTGGATAGAGCTTGTCTAGGCCTTGAATACGCACACAATCAAGGTGTATTCAGAAGTGATTTTAAAGCCAGGAAAACTGGATCACAGAAGAACATGAACTGCCAGGATAATAAATTTTCCATTTTAAGAAGACATACGGTACCTGTATCACTCTTTTTTTTTTTTCTAACCGTCAACCTAGGGGCACGTAAGGTATATCTTTGCACCCGCAATTATTTGGTCAGCGTTAGATAAGAGTAAAAGCAGGCGATCTTTCTTTTGGGACGGTATCAGAGTCGTCGAACAATGCGGGGTCAGTGTAAAATTGCATCATATATAATCGAAGTTTTTAATACATTATTTCTCTGCGGGTATTGCCAGGACCAAACCGATTTGTTGTAAAATGCAGGTCGTCGTGAAACTGGGGGACGTATAAGTGAGGTTCCACTGTAATTAATAATTAATAATAATACTAATTTATGGAGTTTCACAAACCAAAACGCTGGTGTATTGGTGAGGCATGCTGTAGTGAATGGCTGCGGGAGTTTCGCCCATCTGGTGTTCTTTATCGTGCACAGACATCACACAGTACACGGGCTGGTAGCATTTCGCCTCCATCGAAATGTAACCGCCCCAACTGGGATAAAACCAGTGTCTTTTAAATCAGCAGCCGAGCACTGCAACTACTGTACTACTGCGGCGGCCTAAATATGTAACTAAACCAATAAATGAAGACTGCTTGTCACCTAGCCAACTAGTTTTCGATGACAACCCCTTTCTGTACAGTGGCACTCAATATGAGTTGTGACACGGTGGCCATGGTTCAAGGGGCCCCTTATATATTGTAACAGCGGCAAACATGAAATCAGTTTTGGAAATACCAGTAGACGAAAGAGTGTTTACATCACTAATTGTTTTCTATGTTGGCGCCACTGTGCAGTGTTGGCTCCGCTTTGACCACGGGCAGCATGTTGCAACTCGTACTGCGTGCGGCTGTACAATAATATGGCGTGTATACTGGACTTCCAACAACTATGTTGTTACCTTAGTAGTAGCAGCAAAGGCACCATTCTTGCCTGCCAAACTAGCTGATGGATGCTCTAACGCCTGGAACATCAAGTGTGCCACCAGCTCGCTGCGGATTTCTCAGGCTCTTGGAGATGGCGACGTAGTTCATCCAGGCATCGAAGAGAGCGTCTGCGACTCGGTTGCTCGGTGTTGTCACGGCACACACCTGCTTTCTTAACCTCACAGCATCGTCCAGGAGCCTCAAACCGTAATGATACGTGCCCTGTGTACAGGAAACAGTGCCACATGTACAGCCACAAATAGACGCAATAAATTTTTATTGAATAACAGTCCTGCTCTAGAACAAATTGATGTGGGACAGAAGGTAAGGTAAACAGTGCCGTCATAGTGCACGCCATGCAAATTGAGACCAACATTACAAGAAGGCATTTCCTGGGCTTGTTTGAGATTAAAAAGTCTATCTACTTTCTCGCATGTATTGTGGAGAGAGTTTATTAGCCATGCTGAAAGTTGCTTTAATAAACCTAGACTGCAGCACCACGACTTCATAGATACCAAAAGAACTAAAACCTGCATGCACTCAGATGAGTTGAGAGCTTTACACACTGCCCCTTGCAGTTGCTCATGTACCTATTACCTGACAATACTACACAAAAGAAGTAAAGGAAACAGGTTTTCAATAAATAGAAACAGGTTTCCGTAATAAAGGAAACATGTTTACGTAAGGAAGACACGTTTCTGTAAAAGGAAACTGGAAAACGGGTTTCGAGTGCTACTCACACGAGCCAGCTCATCGAGCCTGGAGTGCTCTGCCGCCGTGAGCTCATAGCCATCCTGACCAAATTTGGGCTGGAGGCGAACGGAGAGTTTGTCGAGCCACGTCACCAGCTGTTAAAATGAGAGGTCGTGAGGTTCAAACACAAGAAGTTAACACATGGGGCGTGTTTACTGCGTATGCAAGAAAACTAGAGCACCAAAAGAAAAAAATACTAATAATCATTTTTGCCTTGAAATGAACTTCCTTAAATTCGAAGTGACAAATATGTCATCAAATTCTTCCGTCTAATCATCAAAAAAGGTTGCTGGTAGAGCGCTTTGCTCTGGGAAAGTTGGTGCGACATCCAGGGGCGTAGCCAGAAATTTTTTTCGGGGGGGGGGGGGGGGGGGGGGTTCAACCATACTTTATGTATGTTCGTGCGTGCGTTTGTATGTGTGCGTGTATATATACGCAAGCAAAATTGAAAAATTTCGGGGGGGGGGGGTTGAACCCCCCAACCCCCCCCCCCCCCCCCCCCTTGGCTACGCCCCTGGCGACATCCTGCAAAGTTAATCAGGCTGAAAGACAGAAGAAACACGCTCTCACAGGACCATATTATTATAGCACTTTGCTATATCTGATATCTGACAGCAGGTTATATTATTACTAGAAAAAAAGCATTTATTTATATACGCTTGAAAGGCTCCATCATGTTCATTATATACAAAATTCTCTGAAATTGTCACAAGTCATAATGACCCCTACAGTAAAGGGACGCTGAAGTGAACCACTAAATAAGTTAAAATTCATAGATCATTATCTTGTGATTACAGGTTCACTATCTGAACAGCAAATGAAGATCAAAGCTTCACTTTCCGATTTTGCGCCAACACCCCAGCCCATCAATGTCAATGCGATGTGGCGAATCTCAACGTCGTTTTTTCCTCTTTTCGTATTTCGTCCACTGTGGCTCAATAAAATTTCTTGCGACTTCCTGTAACGAGTCTTTGGCTCCCTTAGAACATAATGCGATTCATTTTTGTACCACTGAAGAATTACGTGGGCACCAGAAATCGCTGGCGCAGTCTATTACATCGCAACAAGTTGGTCTGGGAACCTCAAGTGTGGCAGCGCCCTCGTACTTTAGTTTTAGGCTTTCACAGGTTGGCCAAGCGTCTTCACGAAGCAAGAGCAGTGTTCCTAGTATTGTGAAAGGCTAATTTACTAACATACGTCCTATCATTTTTTTCTTTAGTGCCTCCTTTAGTCATCAATGAGAGGGTATCTTATGTCCGACACATTTTGCCATTTTTGCACTGTATATTGCTTTTACAAACGTTTTTGACAGCTTCTGCTATTTGAGCCACTTCTGCTTGCACAATTTCTTTTCGTTCTGCAATATAATAATAGTAGTAATAATAATAATAATAAAATAATAATAATAATTAGAGCTGTGCGAATATCAAAATTGTGAGTGCAAATCAAATCGAATAAATTTAGAATATTTCTCTAATATTTTTCTAATACTTCGAAGCGAAATTACACACAAAAATTGCAGAGGGTCCCTAAGCATATTCTAAATTATATTCTGAAAAATTATACCTCCACAATGGCTCAACCAGGCACCGCCACTTTGGGCTCGTCGGAAAGAGCATTTCTGTCTTCCAATTTCCCGCTTCATCTAGGTCCTCCATTCAGAAACAAGCGCACATAAAGCGAATGTTTACAGTTTATTTTGAGGTCTCCCATTGGCTGCATCCGCGATGTTGCTCCAGCATGCCTCTCCATTGGTCCGATGCTCGCTCCAGAAGAGCGTCGTCTGCTGCTTGCACGTCGGGAGGTCACGGTTGTCGACAATCACGCTACTTAGTGATGCGTTTGTTCTGTGTTCATGGGTCGACGATCACTTGGAATATAATTACGCTTTAGTTTGGCAGCTGAGAGCGGAACCTCAATCATCAGATTAGGATAGTGCGCTGCGCTCATCGCGAACATTGCAGACGCACGTCTCGGACCAACTCGTGGAACCCGTGGTTAGAGGTTCTGCTTGTCAGCACTTCGGATCTCGTGACGAAGACCATCGCTGGATGACTCTTTGTACTCGCGATTCAGCATGATGTACTACTTTGAAACATTGGGCCCCGTGGCCACACACACCGCAACCGAGCTTACTGCTCAAAGTCGTGGCTAAGCCTAGCTCACGCTAGTTGCGGCTTTTTCGCGAACACGAAGAAGCTGCAACGTGCTTCGTCGCAAGCAACGAATCGCATCCGCGTCGCCCGCTGGCTCCTCGGAATCGTGGATGGGCATTTGACGTATTGGCAGTGGAGAACCGGTGGAAACGGCGAGCAGCTTCGAACATTGGCGCCCCAAAATGCAAGACCAAGCACACTGCACGCCGATTTATCGTTGTTATATTTATTTTCCGGAGGTTCGAATAGTTCGAATAGTAAAATTCGAGTGCGAATCGAATCGAATAGCAAACGCTACTCGAAAAATATTCGAAAATTTGAATATTCGCACACCCCTAATAATAATGTTTATTTCCCACCAATAGAAAAATAATGATGGAGGGGGTGGGAACAAAAGCGACAATCCGCTTGACGAAGTTCCCACTTGCATAGAGGTAGCAGCAGCGAGGCATATAATACAGATACAATACTGAGCATATGTACAATAACGTTGGTTTGCAGTTAGACCAACGTGTATATTGAAAGTGAAAGACCTCACCTGAAGTGCATTTTCCTCACAGCACAGAAACTGCCCTGCCTGAATGAGCGCTTGTTTTCTAGTGGCAAGTTGGCCCTTGACGTGGACAACCTGCTCGCGAGCAAGCCAACACGCTTCTCCCTCGGTGTTCTCGCCGTGGCTGTAGAATGTGTCCAGCAGTGACTGCAGCTGGCTGTCTGTGGATAAATACATGAAAAAGACAAACAAAGCCTTCTCCAAACAGGCTCTGGCAGATGCTAAAGAGAAAGTCGCAGTTTTGCTGCAAGCATGAAGCAATGAATGCAATAGTAACCAGTTAGAATGTTACACGAAGTAAGGCTAGCAGCTTACTCCTTTAGCATCTGACCAGGCGTAAGTGAGTAAAACACTGGTGTAAGGAAACGTGGCCACTGCAGTGAGCGAAGCGACCTTCGTGGTGCCTATTGCTTCAATGCAAACGCAGCAGAACACGGCGCGTACAAATGTGTGAGCCGTCTGCTGATCCCTGTCAAGACTTTGCACACGACCATGCCCAGCCAGTCAAAGTACTATGCGGTTCCTGTGTGGCTCCCGTGTGGCTGCGTGGTTAGCATAAACAAATTTATGTGACACATGTATGCATACAGGGGTGTCAGTTATGAGAGACGAGGGGGACCCTCCCCATACTGTTTCTGCAGCAGCTCACATCCCCAATGAAAAGAACAGCAATGACAACAGTTACAAGCAAGGGAAAAGTACTGTATTTATTTGAATATAGGTCAACCTTTCTTTTTTTGGAAATGTTACACATAATTAGCTGTTGACTTATATTCGTGACCAAAGAACCTTGACCTGTATTTGTGATCAAACTTAACGAAAGTACCGAGAGAATAGGATTCCACTGTCGCGCCCGCCATTCTTCACACAGCGGCAGCTACACAGGCACATTACATATGTGTATTTGCAGTAAATTAATACACCACAGAAAATAAACATAGAAAAATAGCATTATGAACTCTAATCAAAGTGTTCACAGAATGCCGTGAATGCTGCCTACAGTTCAGGCTCAGCCACCATAGCTGCACACGCCGGCACACTCACCCAAGATTTTTTGTCGACGGACAAAACTGTGGAAATTAGAAGGGCATCATTCAGAGAATCATAATCACTGTGTATAATTTCGTTGTTGCCAACAGTTGGAGGCGTTAAATAACTAAACACGCGAAGCACACTTTCACGATGGCTCGCAAACATAACAAACGCAAAGACAATGCAATAAGACCGCAGAAAGCATAAAAGCACCTCTGATGATGATGAGCCCTAGCCAATGCGACAGCTCTGGACAAAAATCACAAATCTCAAAGGCTTTATTTTTGCTAAGTTCGTTAATATGTGATATCTACCATCTTCGAATAGGAAATAGAGATCGCAAAGGCCATGCGTTTGCTCGCGGGAATCTGAAACGTCATGGGTTTCTCAGAAAAATATGGGTCTACCTGTACTTGAATATTTTTTAAAAATCTTTCGGAGGACGCAATATATAGGAATCAACCTATATTCACGCGTGACCTATTTCCGAGTAAACACGGTAAAAAAGCCCTGTTTTACCTATCGTCATCTCTGTTTCCTGAAGCTCCGTGAGAAGCTTTTCAACCTGTGCTGTTGATGTGATGGGTTCGTCACAAGAAGCCCTCAGGCGTGACTCTGTGGTGTTGACAAGCTCCAGAAACTGTAGAGTGAAATCGAAACGAGGGAAGGAACGGAGTAAGTCAACAGCAAATGATGCGCATTAATAACACCGAAGCAGAAATGATAAGAACATCCATTTGTCCGAAAAATGAGTAAGTGAAATCATAAAGCCAGCAATCTGTTCGATTCATTCAGGTTGATTATCAATCTAAACGTCTGCTTTGGATTCTTGCTATCAGATGAGGAGACAAGCGCACACATTTCTTCACTTGTAGATGGTAACCAATGATGAAACAGCACAAAACATGGCAACTAAATCCTGTGGAAACCTGCAAGGTGAAGGAAGGTTTACAAAAAAAAAAAAATAGTCCGACTGGGTCATTTGTAGTGCGAAGCTAAAGATAAAAAAGAAAATCTGCAAGAATCTCACAGAGAGAACACTTTCTAGTCAATAAAAAATGTTTCTGGGACCAAGAGCAATTTCTCAACTAAACACCAGATTTCTCTCTGTGAAATCCGTACAGATTTCCTTCGTGTTGCCACGCGCTTCTTTTGCTATGTTTATGTAACTGGTCCATTGCACGTGTAATCACTGTCTTGTGCAAACCACGCCCGAATGTCTGGGAACTTTCCAGATTATATTTCAGAATCTTCTTACAGGCTTGAGCGCACAAACGCGAACAGTTGAGTTCACTCTGGAACTAACGCGGCCACCAGCGATAAGGCTCGAAAGTTCGATGTCGCATGTATAAATTCCGACACGCTTTACCGATGAGCAGTTTTTTAGATGGTTGAAGCCCCGTTCACCGCTATCAGTGTACGGCGTGTATTGCTGTAGTTTGAGTTTTCATTTCCCGGCCACAAGTTCGGCCAAATAAAGAGTTTCACCTTGAACATGCCGATTGCTGTCTTTGTCGACGTCACGACTCCGTGACAGTATATTCATGGTACATGTAAACGGGTGGACCACAATTTTTCCTTTCACGAGACAGCACAAAAGTACAAGGAAATCAGCGAAGTTGAAATTGGTGCAAAGAGCAAGATGGCCAACCAACAAATGATGTTATGTCAATGAGACGCGAGAATTACAATGGAGGCTTTGTGGTGTGGTTTTCGGGTAATGAATTAATGACTAACCCTTAAACGAGCAGTATGACCTGGCAATCAATTTGCAAACTAAAATGTGCAAAGGAGTTAATTCGTTGCTCTGGGTATTTTAATAAGGTTAGAATCATAACAAGTCCCAGCAAAACTGCTATAATCGGACACGTAGAAAGGGGTGTTAAGACATATTTTTGAAGGTTACATTGAAGTACTGGACAAAAACAGTACCCTAATATTACTACTACCCAAGTTTCTAGGAAATGGTTCCATAAAGACGGTTACAGCGAAATCTTGTTAACGAAGCTGAGGGCACTTGGTCAGCTGGGATGATGCGCCCACTACCCCAACATGGGTGTTGATACAGGATTTGATTCCGGAACATAATGCACTTTCAAAGCTTATTTTTTCACAAACCCATATTTAGTTTCCTTTGTAGACTCATGCTCCTCTTGAATGTACAATGATTTCCCCTTTCCTACAAGAAAACACCATAAAACCTGAAGTCTTGCCACTGCCCTGTAGATAGAAGAGTGTCCAGAAACAAGCAATCTCTTTTCATCAAAGAAACACCAGGCTAATTTTTTGAAAGAGCAGACAGACATTCTTGTCAGCGAGAATACACAGACTAGTGACCCAGTCAGGTACTACCTGTTGTAACTCGTGCTCCAACGTTGGTGAAAGTCCCTCTCTGCTGCGTCCTGTGAACTGAGAAGTGAGGCCCTCGCAGGCCAGGTCGAGCCTATTCATGGCAGCGCATATGCTGTCTGCCTCGGACGGCAGGTCTTTGCACAGACTGGCTGACCACTGACGCAGCTTGGAGTAGCGAGCAAAGATTTCCTATAAGAGGAGAGATAAAAATGACGAAGTGTTGGGCGACACGAAACAAAGGTCTTATACTCCGTTTCATACATCAGGAACAATGCTGTGAAAGCTATGCAAGATGCTCAGTCAGCTAAATGTGCAAGTCCATGCGTCGCATGCTTGGGTCGTGTCATTGTATATGTGGCCTCTGCGACTGGCTCCGGCTGCCCGCTACCGGAACTAAGTGCAGAGGCCACAATACGAGAACAAAGAGATGCTAAGCAATGCAGAACAACCTATTGAGAGCCGTATAAATAACAGGATTTGTTTATTTCTAAGGCACAAGGCATCTTCCTTTATTACTCAGTCAAAAAACTGAAAGAAAAAAAAATCACTTTACGGGTGGTAAAATCATTGAACTATTTCTTGGTGCGAAAGCATCTACTGCAAGAAGTCTTGCTGGCTTCCACAGCATTGCACCTGATGTATGAAACAGAGGAATGCCACAGGAGTGCTTGCAGGGTCACATAACTATTGAGTGACTGCATTCGTTCATTTCACAGCGAGCAAGTTGACTCCTACAGGTCTCATCCAATTAGGTAGCACGCAGAGGGGCATCGGTCAACTATGTATCTACTCGTAAAGTTCATGCGCCATGTGATGCTGTCCTCAAAAATAATCGGAAATAAAACCTTTAGCTAGAAGTTAGTGCTTGCCTTTGGCATTTCCCTTGCATCTCATCCTATCTTTTTGTGCTACGAAGATACATCACACAATACTGTCAGGGTACTGTGCTACTCACCATTGCTGTGGCATTGGCTCGCTCTAGGTCGAAATAGTTCTGCGACTGCCTCAGACTGTTTTGTTCATTTGTTGTCCAGTCAATCAGCTGCGGTAAAGGAAGCAAAACGAACAAGGAGGTGAAAAACAAGGAAACACGAAATGAGAGACCCACGATTACCACACAAACAGTGCGAGATCTGGCTTAATAAGGTGCATGCTTTTTCTGGAAAAACATGGCTAAGGAAATTAAACGAAACGATAAGCTTCAGACTACAAGAAAAAACAGATATAGACTGTATGAAACGGGGCTTTCATGCAAACTGGAGATGGCCAATGTGTACAGTTGGATCACTTATCACGTCTTGATAAAGAAAAAAATTAATCTATGGAACCAACGAACCACACCTGTCCTTACGGACTAACAGACCTTTTCTACATCCTGATAGGCTTAAACACTCATTTCCCCAAGCAATCTAAGAAGTCAATTTTCTGACTCAAAATGTGATGGCCACTAGTTATGCTCTATATTTCACTCAACAGTTTTGTATTATCACTGCTGATTTGCTATGACACTTCATAATTTTTTTGTGCTACCTGAATCAGCATATAGTATTACACTGTATTTGGTACCTTGAAGACTTTGTACAGTGTTTACTGTATAGTATTGTTCCAAACTCTTTTTATTACACTCCTGCGTGACCTATAGTCTATAGTAGAATTGACCTGCATTATTCTGTAAATAAAGATAAATAAATGATAGCAGTGCTTGAACAATGCAGAAGGAACACAGATATCGCCTGTCGTCTCCTATCTTTCCACTATCATTGCATTGGGCGTAACGTTTCTCAACTTTTTGTTTTTTTCACCTGCTCCAAGCAATCACTTGACTGCACCTATATGTTCTCCAAAACGTGGCTTCGCGAAAGCATGAAAGGTCTTTGACTATGACGCATCGAGCACCAAGTTAGTTGCAGTGAAAATAATGGACTCCAAGTGGCACTTTTCAAAAATGAATCAAGCCCACGGAAGCTCACAAGTACCGCAGGTGCGAAAATTACACCATTAATTTGCCCAATTACATGGCCATCAAAATGTACGCTACACGATACCAAAATTACATTTAAAACAGAGCCTAAATCGGCTATTTTTGAATAAACAACTTGGCGATTTCCTCTTGACCAGCCTAGAAACTTACTGCACAGAAGTGTATCATCATTACTTATGTAACTTCAAGTACACGAGGAAGCTAAAATCAATTCTTTTTGAGAAGGCAGCACTGGTATCACAGCTAGAGCAGCTTGCTATGTAGGTTAAGTGGCTGTATCCCATGGCAACCATCGCTGCAAGAGCAGATAGGGTGTCTCTGTCGCAATACCTTTCTCAGTGCTTCCTTTGTTTGCTGAAACCCAGGCATTGGCCGATAAGAATATAAACACAGTACGCGTGCGGTATCTTTGTTTAATCACATTTTTGTTTGTCCTGCATAAAAGGCTGTAGATGCAAGTGCTCCAAGGGTGAAGGATCTCACTCTGGATGTAAACATTACATTGGATAGTAAAAATTTTACAGTAAAAGCTACAAATGTGAAAGTAAGCATAAAACACAGATGGCCACAAAGCCATGCTATCAAGCCTCAATATAACTAAGTCCTTAAAATCAACATTTTACGTCATTACATCAAAAGTTCCACACATTCAAATTTGACCCTTTAAGATAAGTGTAGCTGCTGATGTGTTATTTTTATGAGGTAGGGGTAAAAAAACAATCCAGATATTTGTACAGTAAGAGGAAAACAAATTTCAACAGCACAAGAAAATGAATTTTGTTGAATGCGAGAGCTGGCAACACAAGCAAAGTTTCATGCCGCACCGCCAAAGTCCTCTTAACAGCGGCTATATGGCATGTACAAAGCCGCAAGAAACGCACGTCCGACGCACTGAAGAGATTGGCGGTTAGCAAAGCTTCCGAGTCTGTCCTGTCACAACTACTTGTCAACTTGACCTTTGGACTCACCACCCACAGTGGTGCAACACCGAACGCCACAAGCCAATCAGTGCTCTCCACAAAGCCTGATGAATGCAGCACCAATATCCATTGGATGCCAAAAAGCAGTTCACTTCAAAGGCGCATGAAAGCGAGGTGACAACATGAAACATGGATTGTTAATTTGCGGCTGCCATATTTTCAGTGCCTCAACATCAGGCACACGTCATCGTCCAAAAGATTTAAGCGAGATTCAATACACACACACATGACAGCCCAATATTTGCCACTGTCGTTAGCACTGATGAACATTTGGGAAGATAGTTTGGATAGCTCTTGATACTCAACTGTGTCTACTTCTGCAAAGAACCCTTCCAGGAGCCGGGTACTCTTCAGCGCCTCCAGTTCCTTAGCCCACTCTTCCTGGAAGGACTGCTGCAGCTCTAGTACCGTGTCCAGGGCAGTTTTTACCTGCACAGTGAAGAACCGACCAAAAAAGAACGTTACAGCAGAAACTGACTGATGTCAATTATCGTCGTGAATGCAAATAATATAATAGTGACGTGCTCGACGCATTGTGAAAAAATGCCAAACGCCTTAATGTATTAGCCTGGTCAAAGAAAATTGACGAAAAAACCATCAGCACTGCGAAAACATGCCAAGTGTCTAAATGTGTTTGCTTGCATAGGGGTGTTCTTAAATGGCACTGAGGTCACTTGCACGTGCATGCATGGTTCAGTGAATGGTTGACGTGATATGGAGAGCTGTATATATAAATTTAATAAAGAGTGGTTGAACCCCCCTTCCCCCATCTTGAAAAAATTTCTGGCTATGTCTCTGACCTCAAACCTTGGGAAAACGCACTCACCTCATCGGAAATTGTCAGCACGGAACTGGCAGGCATGCTTTTGCAGTTTAGTTACGAATGCAAATAAATCATTATGAACTGCCACATTGCAAGAGGGTTTCTGCTAAGCAAAAAAAGAAGGATGAAACGAGATATGTGCTTGTCTTTCATTTACCTTGTGATATGCACTGGCCCTTTCCTTAGCCATTCTCCGACCACAGTGAGACTTGAAGCCAAATTCCACGTCCACCTGAAGGCTGTCCAGCAACCTTTGGCCTGCAAGAGTTTTGACTTGTACAGGTACGAAGTATTGCAGGTGTAATGTGGTAGCAAGGTAGTCTAGCATGCTTAAACTTGGCTCTAACACATTAGCAATGGAAGTGAAGATTTCTTTTGCCATAGCCTGTAGTATTCGGCATGAAAAAAGGCAAACATCCACCTGCAAACTCATAATGCTGATAGTAAATTAACAATACTGACTAAATTGTAGGCTGCCTTTCTTGATGGGAAAGAAAACGAAAATGAAAGAAAGTTTCAACAGAATTTAAACAGTTTCAACACAATGGTCACTTATAATTGCCAGGAGCTGCCTTCATACAAAGTGCGTCACTTAATTCATGGTGCGAATTATTTGATAATGGTGAAGCCTAAATTGTGACAAAATTTGAAAAATCATTTCATGGTCCTGTTCGCATTGTCATAAATAGAGAACTGTCTTGTCATAGCCAGAGTGATGTTCTTGAAATTGTGGAGGAGTACTTATCTCATACAAGCGAAATTGTTTTTCTCCTTGGTGTTGCTTTAAGGCACCTATGGCACGACACGTAATGTAAATAAACTTGTGTGCAAGTTACTCTATGAAGATACATTACAAATTGATGTCCACATTAAAGATCCGTACCACTTTGGATTGTTCGGGCAATCACCTCCACCATGGTAGGGCCAATTTCAAGGGGAATTCGAGGAGATCTGGCCGAACTCTGCTGACTGCGGCAGGCACTCAGTGCACCATCAGTGTGCTTCACCAGAAGCTGAACCTCCTTCACGTACTTCTCCACAGCCTGCAGCATAGCCATCCAGAACATTGTTCGTGGACTAACAGGTCGGCATGCTAACTGTGCCTTGCGCAGTGTATTGAGTAGCGCTCGTTTTCTATCAATCGCTACAGGGGAATGGCACATAGCTATAACGAAGATTATGATGCCAAATTGCGACAATGTGACAAAAAATTATGTTGATGACTCTTGTAATGACACGTTATGAAAGTCTAAAAATGACAAACGGTATGACAAGATTATAATGACAAAGATTTTGACAAGATTAGAATTACAAAAATTATGACAGATGTTGACATTATAAAAAGTGACAAACAATGTATGACAAAACTATCATGATGAAGATTATGACCAGATGAGGACAAAGACTGTGACAAGATTTGAAAGATGAAAATGATGGCAGGAGGAAGATGACAATGATCGTGACAAGATAAAAAGGAAGATTACGATGACAGATTATGACAAGATGAAAACGGAAGAGCTCATGACTAGGTTAATATGATGAAGAGTGTTATGACAGAGCATGACAAAATGAATGCGACGTGATTTACAAACAGGTGAACACAGTAAACAAACATAAAAATTATCACTCACTAATTGCCTGCTTAACCAGTCAAGATGATCGTACTGCAAGGTACCACCAAATTCAGGTGTCAACTGCAGAGGACTGACTAGTTTGAACAGCTTGGGCTGCGTCACATTCTTCAGCTGTAACAAGACAAGGACAGACATGCCACAGAAACTGAAGTATAGGCACAAAACAGCTCCAATTTGCACGAAACTTGAGTGATTCTACGCTGATACTGGCACATACAAATACAAAACCACAAAATAAGGAATAAGGAAGCTTTTGACCTTTCAGAAATAGGCCGCCATATCATGCCTACAATGCAACACGCAGAACCACCTTGAGATGATATTCTGAGGTGCTGACTTTTTGGGGACGCATACTTTCGCTTTCACAACTTTTGCGACTGCATCCGAGTGCATGTGTTCGCAAGTGACAGCATTCCTTGAAATGCAATGTAATTAAACTTGCTCATGCAGCATACTCGGTACAGCGGCTGAAACATTGTTACCTGCAGATACAGATGCCAGTCTCACGAAAAGATCTCGCGAAAAAATCTCATGAGATTAAAAGCATCACTTAAGGTCATCTGAGGTCGTATGTAAGTGCTGCACATATTAGGAGGCCGATATTTCTAGAGTACTCTGTGAGCACTACCTTAAAAGGCTAGGACATACTGTACACTGATTATTAAAGAAAGGACTGTTAAACATGCTCAGCGCAGATGCCCAAATAAACAGAAAACTATCAGGCTTCCTACCAATGAAGCATGCTTTTCTCTAAAAGACGACCGCGCGTCCCAGGACTTGTGAGGGTGGTGGACTAGGATGGCATTCAACCTTGACCCCAGTACTTCCTGCAAAGAAAAGAAAACGTAAGCAACAACAAAACAGTCAACGAGTTGGACCATTAATCATGATATACTATTTTAAAGCAAGCACAGTTATCTTGGCTACGTAAGCAGTTCACAGCAGGCCAAGTCGTTAAGCAGGAATTCTCGGAGCTATTGCTATCACAAAAAACTTCGAAGCATTTACACAGGCAGTTCCTCCTGGCTGACTCTAATCTCTTACCTTTCCTGCCAAACACAGTTGGCATCAATTAGTGCATCACTTATTTTAAATAGCCTCTTATTCTGACTGTTGAAAAGGCCTATATGTATACATATTTTAATCTTTGGCTGCCTCGTCACAGCAATGAATGTGGAATTACTTGGAGGACACTTAAGGTTTGCTTTTAAGAGTGGAATGCCATAGCGTAATCGGGCCCCGTTCACATTGTCTTCTCATTCGCTTGCCACGCTTTTCTTCTTGGTGAAAACCTCAACTGTGCCACAAAGAAAGGAACGTCTGTAGTGTAACATTGGCTGTTTTAAGCTCTCCTAGAATGCCTGCTGCAAGTGCAGTTGTAAAGTGAAACACTATGCCATATTTCATCATTTTGTGAAGTAGCGAAGCACCCAATATTCGTCTGCAAGGCAATGCACGAACCTACTGGCTGAACAGTTTGTTGAAGATGATGATTAATTATAGCTCATAGCTTTGTAATGGTTTGGCAGCTTTAAACCACCCACTCGTTGTGCAATCCACACGGTGTGATGCCTGGTGCTATTCTAAGCTTTTATGACGTAATATTACATGTGTTAATGCGGCTCCTCACAATACATGACGCCTGCTCAGGGTTTTTTTCCAAAGCAGTTTCAAGCGCTGGCATGGCTCTGTGGTAGAACACCTGAGTGCCACACAGAATGTCTGGGTTTGATTCTGGCACAAGCCTTTGATTTTTAGTCTTTGCATCCATCGCGATTTTTCACTCATGGATAACGCTGATTTTTTGCTCACAACCAATGCCACTGACGCAGACACCAGAATTTCTGCGACGTGGGCTCTTTACCGCTATCGTGTTCTAAGAGCGGGTGAAAGTCAGCACCTGTCTTCATTCGTATTTGTCGATAGTGGACAGAAACTGCGGTGCCACCACTGCTACAACACCGTCATCATGCAATGAGCAAGATGTTACTCAGTCATTTACCAGTCCTTCACAAAAATCATGCAGACAAATGCAAGCAGTGTGACCATTACTTAACAGCATTGTCTACATCAAAATAACTGCCAGATACAAAACAGTTTGGGGATGCCATTCTTGTGTACAGTTGTGTGGCTACCGATGCACAAGTAATGCCCAAGACAATTTGTCGACTGGTGGCTACCACAGTTAAACTTAAATATTACGATTAGTTTTGTGTGTATATGACAGTCAGCACGACAAAGCTTATTGACTGTCAGTGTTGCTGATATTTCAAATTTTTTTAATGACACTAGAACTTGGAAATCTCTTGTGAACTATAATTCAGGGGACTACAATACTGATTATGATGTGTCCTTGAAAGGCACCTGAAGTGCCCTTCGAGGACATATCATTAGTTACCTCAATTAATGCAATTTATTAGCATAAGTCAAACCTTGCTTGAATTTTCAGATTTTAAAAATTGTGAAATGCGAAGCTGTATCTGCCCTGTTCATAACATATGAACTTAAAGACTGCTAATGTGTCACTCCACCAGAAAGTGAATCTGGGGCACTTAAAGTGAAAACCCGGCGCCCAAAGGATCAATCAATAGAACCAACAATGGCAGGAAACAATTACCTGTAGTGTTGCCTTGACACATTCAAGTTTCTTGCCCCAAGTGCTGTCTCCTTGCAGCACCACAGTCACCTTCCCATCATCATCTTCACTAATAAACGGAAACAAAAAAAGACATGTAAAACAATGATGCAGTGACACCACTACAAAATAAAAAACACTAGCTGCCTTTTTGAACAATGCCAAAGAGAAGTTTATAAACAGTACAAAGGCAAATGCTTTGAAATGGCTCAGAGACAGAGTAAGTAAAAAGCTACGCTTGAAAACAACTCCGATTACTTAGGGAGCCCACAGTGAGCAGTCCACTTAGAAATTGGTACTGCCTAAGTAATTTTGCATCCTATGTATGAGATGCTCATTAATGCGGCATCAGTTTATAATTGCCTAGTACAACCGTTTATCATCAAAAGAATGAGAGAAAAGAAATGGAAGCACAAGACTTACTCCATAAGTCCTCTAAGGTAGACTAGTGTTTCCCTGAAGTCTTGTAACATGAAGTCATCACATGGTGCAGGTACACATAGCAACGTGCAGCCGTTTTTGTCAACCCCACCTGTGTACAAAAGCATCGGGAAGCACGTTCAGTATCTTACAATGAAATAACGAAAATCTAGGAGCGCATCTGTGAAATAAGTGCATTAAGCAACAAAATGTGTTACAGATAAGTAAGTCTAGTGCAGTGTTATCAGCAGTACATGCAATTTTCGTGGCTAAAACATTCTTAGTAGATTTATGTATATAGGCTCAGAAAATGCATCTCTCAGCGCAGAAGATCACTGCAGGTATACCCTACTGATAAGCAATCATAACATTTAAAATAATGTGATTTGCTTTCAAAAACAGTATAAACAGCAAAGACTGGAAATGTGATGTTTCCATCACTGCAACTTTTTTGTCAAACATCTGTGCATACTACAGGCACCTTTAAAGGAATTGAAAATGACAAAACAGCTGACCTCTGTCGCTGTTTAACACATAGCAAAAATTTATAGCTTTTGTCAACGATCGCAAAGAGTGTTTACCTAATTTTTGGAGTAGTAAACCAGCTGATGCAATGTAAAAAAAAGTTACTTAAAAAAGTTTATTAACCACCCTTTACAAGTGACTTTCACAACTTCAGCAGTGAAAGGGCGGCTGCTTGTATGAACCTGTGTTTCACTTTTCCACTATTTCAAATGCTTTAACCAAAGATAAACTGGTCAGATAAGTTATATTTCGCTACACAGTAAACTCTTGGCTTTGCACCTGCACAAACACCTTTTGCTCAAGATGGCAATGCACCAGACAGCTGCGTCCTTAGCTGTCCTTATCACTCAAGTAACCCGAGATCAAGTGTTCTTCAGAGGAGCTCCTGCTGTGGTCTACACTATCGACTGCACTGCAAACATGTTTTGCTCGGCTACATATAGAGGTAGACAGCTCGAGTTAAAGGCTGTTGCAATGCCTGCAAAACATGGTCACGTACACCAATTCCGTTACCCCAAGGCTGACAGCTTTTGAACATCCTGTTGAAGCGTGCAGGCAATAATTAGAGACTTCTTTTACCATCTTTTAAAGTAATTTTAATGTACATCAGATAAGTGAATGTTCTTTGCAGTACAGTGTGTGACTGTAAGGCGATCTGGATTTTGATTTCAGGCAACTCATTTGTGCCGAGCATAGGTTACTGAAGAGTTGAAAACTTTTTACGCTTTCCATTGGGCAAGTGCTCTAAAAACATGCAGCTAGGCATCTAGCCCTTGTAGAGACAACCTACAGCAGCTAATGTGATCAAAAGCCCTACAAATGCTTAGTAAAAAACAATACGCATGCGTTAGGAATCCTTGTGGTGTGTTCTGTAAACACACGTTAGCTACTGTAATAAACAACCCAAACAGAAAAATTTTATGTAAACATACCCGACAGGAAGGCTAATCGTTTCTTCAGCACTTCCACGATATCCGCCGCTTCTGGCATTCCTGAGAAAGCAATGCGGTATTTATAAATTGCCGAAGGTACACTGAAGTTTCTTGATAATTTACAATAGCATGTTGAAGTTTCATTTGCGACCGCGTCATGCCTCCTAATAAAATAGCGCCAACGAAAACACGATTGGAGACCAAAATATCCACACGAAAAACCAATTAATCAAGTGCAGCGTAAATGACGATAAATCAGCTAAATCAGGCAATGTACGCCAAGTATGAAACAGCGTGTTTACATGCTTAGTATTGCAAGGAGCTATCTTAACAGCACATAGTTAAGCTTATCTGAGGCAGGGTAGGACAAAAACAACACGACTTACTAGACCTCGTCTTGTTCACTTCGCCGTTTCTGCAGATCCGCTCGGAGTGCTTTCTTTCCAATGTTTTCGACATTTTAATGAAACCTGGAAGGAGAAAGTAAAACCGGTATGCAGGTCGTGCTCAGGATCGAATAGCTGCACTCTCTCCGCACTTGCCACAGAACCTGCTGTAGCACATTTCAAAAGCGGCATCCCTGGGCGTCGGTTACTCGGATCGTTTTAAAATGCCGGGAAAAGCGAAGATCACACGCCTTTCGCACTGGTTTCGGATGTCAAAGCGAACGATCCGAACATCCCACAGTACCCTAATCGGGGCGTTACTGCACTAAACCACTGATAACTACTCCAGGCGTTTCTTTCGTAGGGCCAAGTCGGTTCAGCAACGGCAAAAACTGAAGCCCCACCGTCGCATAGTGCACGCCGAGTGTGCGATGGGCGAAGCAAATGCCAGCCACTCACCTGTTGCTGCTGCGCTCGTCGCGTCGGCCACCGCAGAAAAGTGTTGAGCCAAGCGCTCGTCACGCATCCGTTCTCGTCAAGTACCCCCCGGCGAAGCCGTTGTCTGGCCGCAAGGTCATATCAATAACGCAAGCAGCAGCGCGACGACAGGGCACGCTCTAGACAGTAGCTGACGGTACCCCGCCGGTCCAGCGGAGGCGCCCATTGCATGCAAAATGCGTCACGCCTTGTGGTCACATGGCGTCATGGCCACCGCAGCGCGGCCAGCTGACGCTAGGAGAAGAAAGAATGAAAGAACTGACAAAAAGAGCAACATAAAAGATAAAAACATAGACGAGTGATGTCGAAGCCACTCACGCCGCGGTAGGAATGATGGGTCTGCAGTTTCGGTTTTCCTTCCGACTTCGTTGCGCGCCAACTTTGAATCGTGTTTTTGTGCTTCGAAACGCCGTTCTCGCATTTCGCATTTATTTGGAGCGGCGGTATTATAGTGTTCTATAGACGAGATAAATAAAATACTCTTACATTAAGACTACATGTCATGCATCAACTGTGAGCGACGGACAATGCTGTCGATTCAAACCTGTTTGTTGAACTGGTTGCCCTTTGTTGAAATTGTTGTGGTTCAATGTTGCAATATCGCTTAACATTTCACCGCAACAAGATGTAACAACTAGGGTAGGGCGCACGTTACACGCACTTACACAAATCTAATCTCTATTATATCGAGAAATCTGAGTAATCTGGCTTAGCTATGACTCAAGATGAAGAGGCAGGGGCGTAGGCAGAAATGTGTTTGGAGGGGGGGGGGGGCACCCCCTTGATCTGAAGTGGGGGCCGGGCAGACAAATGTGGTCGAGCGTCATTCTGTGCCATGTATCCCATGGCAGAAAAAAAATACGGGGGGGGGGGGGGGGGAAGAGGAGGGGCGGGGGCACGGGCCCGGTGTGCCACCCCGGGCCCTGGCTACGCCACTGTGAAGAAGTATTCAATAACCAGTGATATTTATTTCACTAGCTACTCCTCAGTCACGATCATGAGTTGCTGTCGTATGAAGAGGCTCTTTATTGTGAGCATCACTTCGAACTTGGAATAATGGCGCCCGCATTGGATTCTTTGTTCACCCCAATTATGGTTCACACACCACGAGGCGTATAAAGAAGCAATACTAATGTAATGATAATGATATCAGAGGACATATACTGTACGTCCACCCGACCACTGGCGTAGTCAGGGGGGGAAGGGGGGGTTCAACCCCCCCCCCCCCGAAAAGGATTACTGGCTACGCTGTTGTACCCGACTATATGCACCGAGCGCTTTAAAGCGGCGTTGCACAAAGGAAATAAGTCATTGTCGTGATCAAGATCTGGAAGATCATTTATGCAGTCAAGAGTTCGACGAAAGTTCGTCTGGTCAGGTTCCATGATGATGATGTAGATGCGGTCACTGAAAACAGTGAAAAACAGAGACGTTTCACAGTGTTCATGTTTTGTTCACAGTTAAAAACACAGAGACGTTTCGGGACCCATACGAGTTCCTTGTTTACAGTGAACAAGGAACCAGTATGGGTCCCGAAACGTCTCTGTGTTTTTCATCTTGACTTGGTCAGTCACCGTATCTACATCCTCATCATTTACGCACAGTTCATTCCAGCAATATACCATATATGTCTAAACGTAAGTGCAAATGCGGTCTTCGGCCCCCATGGACAAGTTAAGGGTGGGAATTGGTGCACTCCCCCCCCCCCCCCCCACCACCCCCTTTCTTGCCTTCCTTGTTTTGACCCTGAATTGACGCTTATGTGGGAACAATAGTCGCATCCGGAGTTGTCGTTTAAGGATTTGTCAAGGCTCCTTTTGTGCGGTTGCCTATCTGTACACAAGCAGTGTTCAGACATTCAGTACATCGCAGACATTTCATCTGTCCCTTCGTTGACGTGCCAGTTGCTGCAATGGTGGATGAAAAGGACACTTAACTCGTCGTCTGAAAGGAACGTTATAAGGGTTAAGTGAGCTTTCCTCGACTACTATACTATAAGAGGCTCGAAGTAGAACGCTTTGCTCGACGTAATATTCTCTCCTGAGCTATCTACCACGCCTATTTTATTGAATTATTACCTAGTCATGCTTAATTATACTTTTTTTGGCAGTGCAAAAAGCTAAGATACCGGTGGGAACGTATGAGGCGCTAAGATGTTGGAGAAAGGAAAATTGACAACCACCTGTTCGCAGCACGAAGATACAAGGAAATCCATGTGAATTTCTCAGAAAGAAAGCTTCTTAGTTGCCGAAAAATTCGTTCTGGTTCGGGGATTTCCTTGTGGCTTCGCGCTATATACCAACGGGTGGTGGTCAATTTTCCTTTCTTAACCCTTCCATCACCTTGCGGGATTCCGCAGAACTGACTTGCAATAAGATGTTGAAGATATATATCTTTTTCAGAGCTGTATATAGAGCCTCAGCTAACATTAGTCGCGCTTTTGTGGGCCGAAGGAACACGAGGAAGAAAACTATGTACCTTAATCTCAAAGTTTTTCCACGTCACCATTTCCAGCTTTGTCTATTTCACCACCTCTCTCATCTTTACCGATCCCCTTAAACAATCCTCAACGCCGCTTCAAGTACACGTGTGTAACGAATACGAGAGCAGTGTGGTCGCGACATGAACTACTATCTTCTCCCCTCTCCCATTTTCTTGCAGAACAAAAAGTTATAGCGAAGTCAAACACACATTGAACAAATGCACTTGATTTAATGGAGTTTCAAACTTCACAGGCCGGCAACCTTGTTTACAATAAACAGCCCGGATAGTTCTGCCCTCCTCTACTTCAGCCATCGTCTTCTACTGTGGCAGCTGAACCATGGGGAGAGGTCCTTGGCGGTGATATTAAGGCTAATTATAATTGTTGTTAGTGGCGGTAAAAAAAAGAAAGAAAACCTTCGTGCGTGCGAAGTGAAGGAGAAGATGAGAAGAGGCAGTGAGCAATGATGACGCGTTCCCGCACTCACCATAGCGAATGCTCTTATCTATCATGGTAGGAATGTCTGCTCTATCGTGTAGCAACTGCGATATTCGACGAATGATATCTCTCTCAGCCGCTTGTAGTAACAGTGGTCGTATCAGTTGCCATGTCTTTCTCTCTTGAGATAGTGCCCCGGAAGTTTTCTTTACACTGCTCACTTGCACTCTCAAAAGTGAACAGACGAGCTGATCTTTCTTTTTTTTTTTGACATCCAACAAACCGCAACGAATACAAAATGGCCGCTCTCAATCAGTGGCCTGTAAGTGGATTGAACATATCGGTTCTCATCAGGTCACCAAGCATGATCAGAACGGCAGAGATATGTGTTTCTTTTTCCGTTTTAGTTTTCGCACATCAGTACAGGAGGACTGTACGAACCTCTACCGAACAATGTCCCCATAAAAAACCGGGTGCTTTGCCTGGCGTCTGCTTGTGCACACTGTGGATGCTGCGGGAAATCGAACATTGCACTTCCTGCGGCCAAGCCTGGCGCCCTCCTCAGCAGGGGGCCCTGTACGCGTGTATCTGTGAGCAGGGCGCTTTGAGATGGACTGACAGCCCTGACCCTACTGATCAAGATGGCTGACGTATCCTTGACCGAGATATGTGTGGTGACTGTGGCAATATGCGATTACGACTTCGATAGCGCGCCCTAACTCCTCGATGGCAGTACGCAGGCGCGGAATATCGCCAAACCAGATCTGTGCGATATGGTATTGAACACACTTTATATAATTAGCACAATTTTAGTGCGCCTGAAGTTTTTCAGACACAGAACTCTGCTCCCTAAAATAAAGTGTTCATAAAAGAGGTTGTCAGAGACACTAAGAAAATACAACTCAATAGAAAGAGAAAAACTAAAAAAAGAAACTATTAGATGATGTATGCATGTAAGGTCCAAGTTGGAATGGCTTCCTCAGCTCGCCATAGAATAGGGTGAGTAGCATATGTTGCCAACACTATGACTTGGTTGAGTTAGACCGTGCTGGGCGAAAACGCAGGACGATTTTAGACGCGGTTGCTTGACATTGCAGTCTTGTGCGCACTGAATGGCGAGTCATGCGTGCAATAAAATCGGTCGTATACTTCAACTTCAGTGCAGCGCTTTGTGTTGTCGATTCCTCGCCTGAGTCGCACGGTGTGCTGCCCCAACTAATAACGTGTCACACAAACACACACACACACACACACACGCGCGCGCGCGCGCACGCAGGCACACACACGCACGCACAAACACACGCACGCACACACACGCACACACACGCACACACACGCACACACACGCACGAGGTGCAACGTTCCAGCATGAATTGATCCCTTAATTTGTATAAAGTTTGCAGGTATTTATTTTTCGCTCTCTTTGTTTTTTTTCCCCCTTCGATGAGCCTGTCTTCGGGGACTCCACAACATCCACTTCCGTGTTTGAACTGTCACAGCTTGTGGCTGCATTAGCTGTTCGTGGTGCAATGTTTGCAAGAGCGAAACGAGTTGTCCGTGATACAGCGTGTACTCAAACTCCGTGAAGATAGACCAGCTGGGAAGAACACAGTTCGTCACACAGCTACTCAAGTGAAAGCACACGATGACTACAGTCGTGCGCTAAACGCCAGCAAGAGTAAATGACTCAACACCATCGGTATACAGAAGGAAAGATATTTTATTCGTGTGTAGATTTATGTATATTATGTATAGTATTTATAGATGTATGTATAATTCTTTTTTTTTTGTAGTAATATGTATAGGAAGCCGCAGCTACATTTCTTACACTTGGTTATCGCATAAGTATCGTAACAAGAGAAAAAAAGACAACCAAAGCTCAGAGATAGTGATACAGGCGATGGTTGATCGATATACAGTTTGTCCACAGATATACCGAGATAAAATCTTGGAAGGTCCGAAACATTGTCACGTGCGGCTCTGTACAGGCAGGGAAGAAGGTTCAAAAGGCCAACAAACGTCTCAACAAACACTTGTCTCGCATATACATATAATAGCGACCACCTGCGCAGGCTGAGGTAAACCGATGCACCCACACTTGGCAACATCGTCAATCAAAGGGACGCCAAAGGAAAACACAGGGTTAGGCTATAGACTGGTACACTTATAGAGCGGAAATAGACCACTCTCATCGTGATTATATGCAGCGCAGCAGGGTGCGTAATCTTAAAAGGTGGTTACACCGACGCCACATTGGAATTCCCTCACCAGCTCTTCGTGACATCACAACCTTCGACATAGTGCAGCAGGCATTTTGAAGCGCTTTTTAGTGAACAAGTATATATTGTTCGTCCCATTATTTATTTATTTATTTATTTTTTTGCTTTCAAAAGTAGCCCTCCATGAATGTGAAAGCACGCACACACTAAGATTGACAGATTTCAGATACCTTTTTTTTTAATCTGCGCTAAAGAGTCCATAAGTTCGCGATGTCGCCATGTCCTCTCATGTGCCACGGTAGGGTGAAAACTCAAAAGAAAGAGAAAAGCGCAGTACGGTTTCCATCTGCTTCAGCAATAGTGACCATATTTTGCACGAAAGCGCTGTAAACATAGCCTTCCCAAAAATGAAGAAACAACACGTTTATCGTTCTAAACTTAGGTAATATATATTTTTTATTCAACTGTGCCATATAACGGCAGGTTGTATGTTTGTGGGATAAGCCGCGATCACTCAATGCCACAGGAAACGTAGCTATGCACGTGTTCAAGGCGCCATTCCAAACAACTTTATTGATCGACAAAAAGAAAAAAGAAAAAAAGGAGCTTATTCGTATAGAAGTCGCTATTTCAGCGCATGACTTCACAGTTGGGTCTTATAGTAGCGCATTCATTTGGATGACAATAAAATGGGTCGTGCCCGCATATTCCAATAATTCGCCTTACCCCAACAACCAATCTCACTCGTCCGTCGCGACATTGTCACAAGAGGGTATGCAACGAAATACGAAGTCGCATCTATCCATTATAGTCGTATTACATTAGCTACATATATTCTGCGTAAACAGCCACGTTTTCGAATGAGCATGGAAGTTCGGGGTGGCGCTTTGCGTGCATAATAGTGCCTTCACTGTAGCCTCCTGATGTCGCGGCTTATGCCTGAGAAATTACTGTGGTCCGATCATTAATTCAGAACATATGTGGCCAAAACAAGTCGATTTCACGTGTCCGTGAAGCGACGCTTCCGTGTGCTGCCAGGTCTACAGCAAAGATTAAACCACGTACCACTAAGCTTCGCAACCATTAACGCACATTTTACAGGCAGAACTGGAGGAGTTTCAAGGGTTCGAAAATTGATTACCGACACGGTTTTCTCCGTAGAATTGCATCCGAGACCCCCGACCTCATCTTGTCGGCTCCCTTCTCGAAGGCAGTTCACCATGTGATGTCTACGAGATCAGCGCGAGATATCGCGAAGCGACATTTTCGAACATTTCAAAATAGTTCTTGTTAGTAGAGCAGAATTGGACTTTGCGCAACTAAAACTCCTCTCCCTCCTTCCATAAGAAATGGCCCGAGAGGAGCTACTGGACAATGCGATCCTATAGACATATGGGTGGTGTCCAAATTCAAGCCCCTGCAACGGCTACAACTCATTAAAGAAAACCCGGTCTCGAAGGCTTTGCTTTTGCCGGCGGCACGTGCCAGAAGCGAAGGAAGGAGCCAAGAAGATGCGCGTCATGGCCGCCATGTTAAGGATGCCACCTTCATCACCAGCAGTCAACCACCAATTTCTTCCGAGCAAGTTGCAAAAAGGTTACAGTAAAGTAGTTTACCAGTCTATATTCACCCCTACAATTTGCCTTTGGTGTCCCTGCAAGCACGCAAATGCGAATAAGCGATGGAATAATAAATACGCAGAGCAGAAGAAGAAGAAGAAGAAGAAGAAGCGTCGTTTAGCCGCTACCTGAAAGGCGTAGAAAGGAAGTCAAGCAAAACACGAGCCTCGCACAATTGCATTCATCAATCCGAATCACTAAGGTGGACGTTCATTGACAGGAAACTGCTGTTATTCTTATAACTTCGAATATCGGCAAGTTAATTATACGCAATACAGAATAACGAATCTAGCGATGAAGGTTGAAAAGATTGTTTTCTAAACACAAGGCGCTTTGCAAATGAGAAGCGGAGATAAAAGCGTGACATTGAGACAACACCATACTGGCGTCCGAACAGGCATAAAATTCGCGCGTCGTGTATTTTTTTATGGATATTGGTATAAAGAAAGAGGCGTCAGCTTTCATCAAACACATATCAATGCCAGGAAACTTGGATCTAACTGCACAACTACGAAGCGACAAGGAAATGCAACGAAGAAAAAAAATTGAAACAGCTGAACGTGGGGAAGTTCATGCGTTCAGTGTGCGTTTGACGGCTGCTTCAACATTTTTCTTTTGATAATCTCGGTATATAAAACGGGTAAACAGTCAAAAATCTTCGTAGCTTTCCAGAGATCACAGTTTGTTGTATTTAATCATTGTGGCCGAGACATTTAGCTCAAGCGAAAAGAAATAGATGTCTCTGGGAACCTATCATGAACGTAAAATAAATCATTGAAGATCCTTCTACTATTTTGCATTCATTCTGTCGAAGCGGATATTGGGCCATATAGGTAGAACGAAATGAAAGAAAAAACCCATAAGAATAAAAAGCTGACACTTTTTCCTGCGAACAACAACAACAACAACAAAATTAATTATAACACGTAAAACTTTAGTGTTCTTAATTTTAACAAGGAAATCACGAGGCACCTAAATTCGGAAAGGTACACCCGATATAAAGAAACAATGTGGCAGCATGAAAACAACTGTGACTATATGAGCTATAGGTAGTGAGGCCATCGAGGTCGCGATATCGTTGTGCAGCCAGCATTGTAAAAAGCTACGCACGTTAAGACGCGAACAGAACAACGATATGGCGTGGCTGACCTCACGCGAATGCTGGCTTTCGCTCCCGGATGTGCGTGAGTGCAAAAGCCGGCATTGTGTGATTACGTAAAGAAAATGAGCACCGAAGTGTAAGAAGGAGATAATAAAGAAAATTTATGCGATAAAATCTAAATATTATTCCTGCTAGACAATTAACAACCTTCGATAACACCACTGCAGTCCATTGCAGTGTTGATGTATTGCAGGCAAACGCCTTCATTAATATATATTAATCTTTTTTGATAATTGCGACGCGCGGTTTGTGTTGAGGCACGAAGACTGGTCGATCATGCGTTTTTCTGTCTAGGAGACATTGGGAAGCTTAAAATGTTCAAATGCAAGCCCAGACAAATGTTATTTGAGTGACAAATTGTACCGCATAAGCACAGAAGAAAGCAAAGCAACCAAATTTATTTGGGTACATGGCTGGCCATCTGCTTTCAATAACCTGGAAATATCACCGTCCATTTAACACCACATAAAAATTTCAAGCTGTGGCACCCAAACAAAAGTTTAAAAATGCAACAAGATTACCATATAACGCTCCATGACTTGTCAGGATCAAACTTTTTCTTTCGTGTCTATAAAGCTAGCAACAGCAACGTAGACTATGTAACAAATCTGCACAACAAGCTGCCTCCGTAAATGCTTTCGGTATGGCTTTAACAGCTCACTAATTATTCTAGGTCAAGTAGAGAAAGGCACTTAAATTTACTCTAGTTACCCGGAAAGCTAGGCATTCTTCATTAAACTACAGCCTACTTGGTGCATAATAAGAAAGAAAATTATGAAGAAATGCCGCTAACATAACTTACAGGGAAATTTTTGTTAACGCTTCGAAAGATATCGCAGTCAGTTCCTTCTGGAAGTAATACGCCCCAATATACTTTCGAGCTCACTCTCAGGCTAAAAACATTTTAAGGAGTTTCCGAATTTATAGATGGATCTTAAGTAATTCATGACAACTTATAGAAAGAAGATAAGATGAACCCTTGAAGTACCGCTTAACATGACAATCTTTTATTCTTATCTATGCGTCCCTTTTCAGCATAAGGGGGCACTTCATTTGCATTTTAGAACAGAATTAATTTCAGTAAAAAAAGTTAAGAATGTTTGAGTGTGATGACATTTTCATAAGTCATGCATAGGTACAATAGGATATTGTACGCCTGCAACCAAAAAATATAAACGAGTGTGTTCTGACGTCTTGTGTTAAAAACATTAAAAAAAAAAAAAAAACATAAGAGAGAATATGGTCTTGCTGTGAGCGCAGTACAAGTCTCGAAGGAATGATTACATTAACGTCACGGAAGCAAGATTGCCAATATCACCATAGTCTTCCATCTCATCTTAAAAAATTATCGGCAGATTACTACCGCTCTCTCCCTATATCTAAACAGACGTCCTTCACTTAAAGATCAGATGAAAAAAATTACATGCCAAGGGAATAATGAGTACGTGATTTCTACCTGGGTCTTAGGAAACAATATACTGCCGTAGTGAACATTCAGTAAGTTCTGTTACCTATTCTTCAAAACCGCAGCTGTCGAGAATAATGTAATGCTCTATATAAACACAGTCACTTGAGCTGGAAGACGCGGAAACTAATTTCAGTCCGCGCATTTGATCTTGATTTTTGCTCTCTGACGTCATGAACTCTACTGTTTTGAAGCAACTAGTGTTCCTGTGGGCTAAATACGCGACATGCTACAGTAGCGCGAACAAAACAAACAACGGAAGCTACCGAGGTCGAAAGTCAGATAAACAAACAAACAAAGAAACAAAAAAGAAAACAGAAAACTGCTAGAGAAAATGGCACTAAATAGCATGATCGTTAGCGATGAATTCAAGCATAACTTTCTGTCGTAGTGAAGGGAAAGCTGAGGAGGCAAAGTAAGCACACATAAAAACTATCCTGAAAGTAATTACACATTCTCATCCATATTTTTTTTTTTCTAAGTTGGAGTGAAGACATTATAAACATGTCATCTGCTACAGAAAAATAAGGCTAAATACGCCATCCAAAGTTAAAGTTGCCGTATTTTTCTGGTTTACTCTTCCGTTTTGAGGCAAATGCGAAACCACGGGATTCAAGTTGATTCAGTATTCGTTTCGAGAAACCGTAAACGTTGTAAAACTCTTCCCAACTAAATGGATCAGCAATACGTGCGCAGGAGCTCTGACTCTGTAGCTTCGGCTGCGTTTTGAAGACGATAGTCTTTCTTGGAGAACTTAAAGGCAGAAATTTTGGTCTGTCTGTCTGTCTGTCTGTCTGTCTGTCTGTCTGTCTATCTTTCTGTTTGTCTGTCTGTCACCCGATTCAGCCACCCGGCCAAAGTTGAACCATTTGCTTACCGCCCACCCATCTTGAACTGGTACGGCTGTTCATACTTGTGAACGTTGTTGATCAAAAATAAATATTACGCATATCTGAGGCGCAACATCACTAGGTAAGTATTAGGCGGTGTGTTCCTTTAATAGAAAATACATAGATACGTAATTCTAAATACCCTAGTTTCTTAAGCTGCGCTGAAAATGCCATGCTATGCGCGGACGAACGCCCTCTGCCACGGAGGAAGCAAACCCTCTGCACAAGCTCATGTTTCCCGATGTAATGCCAGATAGCGTTCATATCTCACACAGCGCCTCCTATATCGTCTTTAGACAGCATTTGCAGCGGAGCACGCAGATACACGGCCAATTTTTTAATCTTCTTTATAGTCGGACTAAGGAAGCCAGCGTTTAAACTTTCCAAACGTTCGCATCGAACCCTCCAACGATTCAAACAATAGTTATCAATAACCACCTGAACAACGCGAAAACGGAAATATGTAAAAGCAACAGGATCACCCGAAAGGAGGAAGGAAAATGAAAAACCTTTCAGGCTAGCAAGCTATCGTACGCCTCAAGAAAAATGAAAACAGAATGGATGAAAGAAGCTGACTATTTGGCAGCATTGACGCATCGGAAGATGCAGAGGAAAGAATGTCTTTGAGCCAGAAAAGCCTCGAAGTTACGAGGAGGTGAACATTGTGCTTAAGGAAAGGTCGGGTAGTTAGTTGCGCTACACTTAAGAATTGAGAGTGCCGGCAACTGTTTTTTTTTTTCTGAGATTAACAACTCGTCTCGTGTTCAATCGTATTACCGAGACTTAACGTACTCCACCTAAGGAGTCACGCAAACACTCCTGCAAATGGAGTGCGTGAGCTATCGGTGTAATGCAGAACGAGGCAATTTGGGAATTGGCAGCACTTTTTAACAGTTCTTGGGAGTGTACGCGGTCACGTTAATAGCTTGAATGTACTTCAAGCGTTATACACGTATATATATATATATATATATATATATATATATATATATATATATATATATATATATATATATATATATATATATATATATATATATATATATATATATATATATATATATATATATATATATATATACGCCTTGCACGATGCTGGCAAAGTTGCGGAGCTCAGCAACCTCAGTTATATATAGTTTAGCTATGTACATATAATGCCTGAACAACACAGCGCACAGGCGATGCTACAAGTGGCTGGCAAAGACAGTAATATATAGCGTAACAGCGGCATATATATATAATGGGCAGCAGCCACAAAACACTATAAAGTTTTGGAAGAAAAGAAAATGCTCGCAAGAAAACACATGACTGGGGGGGAACCTCGACATGGTCATGATAGCACGTTCTGACATAGATACATGTTGGTAGTCGCACACAGAATAATATGAAAAAATGCTGGAACGCTCACTTGCGCGTTAGAATCTGTGATCTCCCCCATCTCTCTCTCTCTCTCTTTTTCCGCATACAACCGCAATCGTACAAGCCCAAGATACGGTCAAAATATATACTCTCACCCGTAGTACACCTCTTTGATGAATCACATACGTCACCGCTTTTAAGTGTAGATGTTCTATCCCTTGTATTCAAGACTTTTTTTTTTCGACACTGAAAGCCACTTTTAGCTAGAATCCTTCATTTATATTTCACTCAACTACGGTTCTTAGGACGATAAGAATTTTCGCATCGTGAGATGCGCGAACTATAGCAACAATAAACGCCTGACTATCAACGATAACCCATTCTGATTATTCATGACCTGACCACGTTTACACAAGGCTCTTAGTAAGTTATTACTCCAGGCGCGACGGTTAAACCCGCATATAAGAGTCTTTTGACGTTATCTGTCCTAAGCCAAGTTATGCCGGAGGTGACGCATGTACGCAGACCTGCTTTATTCCCGCCAAGAGAGACTCTCTACACAAAAGCAGTGACGTCAGCGTTTTCCTTCCGCAGGGCCTCCCTTATCAGAGGCGAGAAGGCGCGAACGTTATCTTGAAGAAACATTTAAGCTTGGGCTGAAATGTGGGGTTTAAGCGAGAACAGCAGTTGAGGAGGGGGTCTTATGTGTATCCTTGGTGAGAGACATCGAGCGACAAACTCTTTTGTACACATAAATGCTCTGTAAAATGCTGCACCTCTGAATGGAGCACAAGAAAACTCACAACAAACACACCCTCTCTCTATATATATTTCGCTCTCTCTCCCTCTTTCTCTCTCACTTCAGCTCCCGGGGCAAAACGTTTCACAGACACACAGCAAAGCTCCTCTCATAACGTTGCGAAACGAACGCGGCTCGTTAAAACGGGAGACTGCCGCTTTGCAAGCGGGCGGGATATACAGGATGATAAAGGATGAAAAAGAACAAAAACTTTATACAAGCGACGTTTATACAAGGGTTATAGCGCTGTGGGATTGGATTGCAGAAAGCACGACACTAGCTAGCGCGCGCGGAGACAGTTAACAACGTGCACTGAGGCTCACGGGCGCAAAGCACATGCAGAAGGTGGGCGGCGGCATGGGCTTGAAGAAGTACGTACTTTATGTACGCGGGAAGGTGGATACACGGATAGGGACAGGCACTGGTACACGTAGAAAAAAGACGGGATCACTCGTGCGCGATACAGTGCGTATTAGCGCGGCAGACTTCTCCGTGTATATACGGTGGGTACGCGGTCACTGGTTTGTGTATATATATGTAGAAGGGCGTGCGCAGAAGAGTTGCACGATAAAGAAGCGTGCGTCGCGCCTGAATTGTCTCGGGGCGTCACAATTAGGGCCCGGATCCCAAGGCCGCGGCGCGTACTGCGCGTGACGCGGCGTTCGTCTAAGCACGACAGGCATTGTAGTTCGTGCTGCCTCACACCCCTCCAAGCGCCTCGTGTTTTGTTTTGTGCTCTTGTTTGCATCCGTTGTTAGCCTTTGCATCTCTGACGGTGCGGCTGGGAGCGTACGGGTTGAGACTGACTGAACAAGCTGTAACGGCTATGAAGAGAAAAGAAAAAGAGGCCGGCCTAGATACGTCCAGGCGATTATCCACTGTGGACTGGCTCTGCGAGAGAATTCTGGGCGTATTATCCGGGGCCCGTCTGCGTGACTGGTGTCCGCGGGGCGTTGAAGCTTGTAAACGCTTGCTTTCAGTGTTCTTCGGCGGATCTTAACGTCGACGTTGGGACAGCAATGTCGTGACGTCAGTAAACGCTGATGGGCGAATTCGGGAACAGGAAAAGCAATTAAGACTGTTCCAGTGTTCTGACGCTCTAACTCGTTTTCGTTAAGGGTTTTAGAGCCCGTGGACCAGGCGAAAATACACACGTTAAGGCCGAAACAATGGAAAATAAGCGTCGGACCACCCCTCGTACTCGCGCATGCTTAATTTGATACGAACCCCCGATGTTCAACCGCCATTTCGGGTACCTATTGGCTTTTGTAAGCTGTGACGCTTAGAATTCCTGTTAAAGTACCGCTGTCACAGCGAATTCTACATGAATTCATGGCGTATACCGTCGCGTATCTTCCTCCGTCTGTGTTCCGATTGAAAGCTTCGCCTAACTTTCAGGATTCACCAAAAAAATGATTCTGTTGCTGTAACAAGGTCACCTCTTGGATGTGCCCGCCGAACGTTCTGGACCTTCTGGTGCAATCGTCCTTGTAAGGTCAAACTTAGCGTGGAGTTCTCCCGCTTTCACTTGTGTAAAGTGGTAACCGTCACGTTATCACGAATTAAAGGGGGGCCCATATGGTCTTCTAAGCGAATGCACGTAGCTGACAGAATTGGCCGAAACTCGTACCCTGTAGGCTGAACCTTGGGCCTGCGCGCTGTGGTTTCCAAAACGCTTGAATCGCCTTACAATGACCTAAAGACTGCTTATATAGTCCCATCGCCAAACTATTAGGCGTGCCGAATACGACCTTGAGCAATTGTTAACGGAGTGACTTCCTTTTACTAAGCGACTTCGGACAGCCTCAGTGCCAATGTTCCTTCAGAAATGACGAACGACTACGTGTGACGTAGTTATGACGTCAGTACTCGGGCTTTCATTGAAGCACAGATAAAACGTTTCCTCTCGCCAGGGCCATTACCGACGCCTGTTGTTGACAGATCAATGTCTTACGGACTATCTGTGACGTGCGAAGTGGCCCTTCTAGATAAGCGACTGGGAAGTGAGGCTCTGCGCAAGCGAGAAGATACCGAGGCCAAGGCCGTGAGTGAACACACTGCGCTCGTATGCGACGTGCAGACAAGGCGTGGTCTGTGGCTTGCGACAAAAGAAAAAAAAAATAGTGTTCATTCATAAGCCTACAGCATTCGGTGCATTGGGCATGATTGCAATATCTGACCTACAGACAAGCACATTTTTGAGCATGTTGTACACGCGATAGTTATGACAGGCTTTTTGTAGCTGCTTCTAAGCACTGTATATCACATTTACGTACATGCAAGCAGCTCTGTCTATTAGGTCTTGAATGCTGTTAAAGCTCTGGCCTATACAGTCCAGTGTGTAACGTTTCAGGGACACGATAACTGTCGCTTGCGTCAGTCTAAGTATTCAAAGATTAAGAAGACCTTTTAAAAAATAATAGTCAACTCGGCACCACATGACATCTCCTTAGAATTCCTCTCACAACGGCCGAATATTAGAATGCTTAAAAATAAGATAGCTGTGTTTATTTAGACAGGCGCTGATACACCTTGCCAGGCATGGTAAAACATTAGTTGGTACACATTGGTTTGTTAACGTGCACAAATCGCGAGTGTTCTTATAGCGTCTATTGGCACAACAGCGGTCAACGCAATGGTTGCCGTGCTGAACCCGCCTTGGCAAAACGAGTCACGCGTGACGAAGTGATGATGGACAGATGGACGAAGTCACTTCGCATGACGAAGTGATGAAGCTGCGAGCCATCGCTTTAGATCTTCTCTCCATGCGACCGTTAAGTTTGGCAGAAAATACTATTCATGCGCAGCCTTTTGATGCCTTCATTCACGCATACCGTACGTTGCCCATAGAGTTAAAAGTACACGAAAGCCAGCTTTAGACTGGAGCGTTTGTGAACCTTGTGTGTTAGTTGACCTACGAAATTTTATTTGACCAGCTTTATACTGGTGGGTTTGTGAACCTTTGGGTATAAGTTGACCTACGAGATTTTATTTCTAGGAAGTTAGCTTAAATGACGTCATGAATCAACTCAAAATGGCTATCCCGTTCAGGAATAAACGCGTTCTGCTACGACAATCAAGTCCAGTAGCATGCAGATGCTCATTCACATGCAAGTTGACACTGACATCTGAGCAAGTCGATTATGTTGTGCGCTATTTGCAGCTGAGATGGAGTGGAGTGACCACTATCATATTTGTTCGACATGCTATCCAGAACAGACAACTCAGTGCATTCCAGTACTGAAATGTCGCTTTTTCCACGACGGCGGCCACTTTCCCCGCTTCGGGTCAGCGACCACGTACACATATCTACCGAAGAAGATAAGAAAACTTCACTTATCCAAGGGCAGCCTTGTGTGGCGGCACACAAACTTGAGTCCGACTCGGCGTGCGAATCAAGACTTGGAAATTTCAGTCCAGACAAGTGGGACCCCGCACAGACAAAAAACGAGGTTCAAACCTCGCCGTCTTAGTTATGTGTATGACACAGCGCTCACCCCAAAGACAGCGGGTTTGAAAGATTGGATCGCTGATAATCATGTCGCTAAACAAGCTTTTCACCTTCTTGAGGTAACGATAACAGCTCGTACATACATATGCACCGTGCGAACGTAACCCTGTGGTTCCATGCGCCCTGGGTTTCCTTCTGCGTATTAAGTACATACGTGGGCAGAACGTGACAGTGTATTACACACGACATACACACGTACACACGCTATTAAGCACGTCTCTCCGCGTGCGTAATAGCACGTGTTCAACACATGACATGGTATATAGTGATGTGCGCATGCTCACAGTGTGCTCCAGGTGTTCTTGAGCGGGTCGCGGGTTATAGGATGATTTGGAACATGTTACACAATCACACTAACCCGAATACGGCAGCTCAGACGGTGCAATCGAATCCTGCAGACAAACACATAACACCCGAAATAAGTCCTATAACTGAAAAGAGATAGGACAGGTGTCTCTTCTTTTGTCATTGATAACAGGCTCACGCAAATTTTTCGTTGCCTTGACATTCGATCGAGTGTCCTTTCCTTTGCTAAAACTTAGGAGTCGAATGGGCCTTCTGCGGTCATAATAACGAGTATGAATAGTTAAGTTTGTTTACCAGATCTACAGGTGTTATATATACTTTTGCCGTGTCACTGTCAGTACAACGAATAACATCGAGCCTCGAAGCCGTCGGCGGTATCTTTTGTGAACATGCGTTGAATGAAGACACATTAGAAAAGTAAAATTCAATAATCGTAGGGGTTTTACGTCCCAAAACCACGATATGATTATGAGAGACGCCGTAGTGGAGGTCTCCGGAAATTTCTACCATCTGGGAATCTTTAACGTGCACCTAAATATAAGTACACGGGCCTCTAGCATTTCGCCTACATCGAAAAGCGGCCGCCAAGGTCGGGATTCGATCCCGCGACCTTCGGGTCAGCATTCAAGCACCCACTAGACCACCGCGGCGGGTGACAGTTGAGGATTACGTGTTCTCGATTGACACAACAAAAGGTTAATCGTCTACAGGACAAAGTTGCACCATCGGGACGATCAGAACGCTTAGCGTAACACGAGGAAAAGGCGGAAGAGAGGAGGAGGAGGTGCGAGGAGGAAGAAGAAGAGGTTGCGCACACTATAAGTCCCGCCCCCGCGGTGGCGGTGACAGGTGTCGTCATTTCGCGTGTCCCGGCGCAGTGCAGTTGGTGAGGATGGCCCTGAGCCTGGAGAAAGTGAGCGAGCCAAAGGAGTCGGGCAGGCCGGCCAACGGGTGTCACTTGTGGGTGCTCCTCCGCTTGGCGTCCTCCCGACTTTTTCTCGTTGCTTCCTCAGTGCGCAGGGTGACGCCGAAGATGTCCTCGTGAATGCGGTTCTCCTCCTGCGCCGCACAGAGACCCACCACACACCGTATCAGCGTGCACTGCGCGTGACTACGGATGGCTGGCACTGACGTCACTGAAACCGCCATGTTGGGGTACCAGCATGGTGAGACGCGACGTTTGTGATGTCACGGTAACGTTATCAGTATACGTCGCATGCAAGTTCCTTCGTTATTAAGGCGAAAGCCTTAGATGCCTCATCAAACACGAAAAGTGACCATCAGCGTCAACACTAGTGATGCAAAAAATTATCATCATGTGACCATCGTCACCCTATAACGTCATCACGACGTCACAGATCGCCAAAGTTTGGTACGTCATCATGACGTCATAGTGACGTCACATAACGTGCCGCCACATGATGACTTCATTACAGACGTCGCTTGGTCATAGGTGGACCGATGCCAGAAGCATGTGAGGAGCAGAAAGCTTGCAATGCCTCCCATTCAAGATGCAATGCAGAACCAGGGGTGCTATTCTGGACATGGTCAAATTCCGCCATTTTGTAAAATTTTGTAATGGCGGCGTCTTAAGCCAATCAGAGAGGCCGTAGCCGCCCTCTGGACCAATCAGAATTGATTAATGGCGGAATTTACCAACATGGCGGAATTTGACAATGTCCAGAATAGCACCCCAGGCTAGCGTGCAGAAAGCTTTCGGGGGCGGGGCGATCAATACAATCGACGGAGAAGAAAAAGGAAAAGATAATTTTCGCCTTCAAGTCTTAGGCCAATACATAAGGGACGCTATGAGCTTTTCGTGCGCAGATGCCAGAAACGTTCTGGCGGTGTCGTTATCACATTGAAGCAGTTTAACCGCCACGTGATTATGCTGCCTTGAACGTCAGAAAAGCCGCCATATTGGTGTACCAGAAAGTTGAAAACTGCGTCCGTGTCATCAAGTGCAGGCTATCGATTGGGGTCGTATTCTGAAACGATCACTTTCGGCGATAGTGTCGCTTTGTGTTACGCATACTGTCGCGCGTCCAACGAACGCAGCGAGTGCATACCAGCCTTTCCTCAACCAGCCAGTCAGCGCGAACTGAAAACGATATTTCCAATTGTGATCTCCCTCAAAGTACGGTCCCTGCTGCACCCCGCGTCGGATAAGACGGTACTGAGAAGCCGTAATACAAGCGCACACGGATGTCAAAGTGCCATACAGCTTTTCAGAGGCCACTGTTTATTCTTCACTTTCTATGCAATTTTTTTATATCCCAGTTATTTAAAAATGGCTTTCACCAACGAGGCTTGGTGAGCATCACTGAAGCTAAAATTAACGCTGAAGTAGAGCCCGTGTACAAGTACACAGAATCGGAAAGTCTGTACGACTTCTTTAGGAAATACTAGCATTAACGCGATTTCGCCGTAAACTGAAGGAACACGCTGGCCTCCGGAATTCTGCGATACATACCTTAACAGTATATATTAGAGGGGTAATGATATTCTTATAATCTGGCTTCACGAGTTGATAGTCCATAATCCAAGGCTCACTAGCAGTTGAGTCGTTCGGCTGAGCTTTGACACATATTATTGTCACTTTGTCCTCAACCAGGCAATAGTGTAAAGAGCAGTAACGTTTCTGAACATATGCCATATGTACCCTGAGCTTATCCATGAGCGTTTCGGCCTTTTCCTCCGAGATGTTCCCTTGGTCTCTCAGTATGGCGCGTACAGCCTTGTTGACTCCGTCGGCCATGATGACGTCACCGCAGACGTACAGGTGGCCGTTGTCTTTCGTGAGCAGCTTGTACAACTCCTCGGCCCTTTCGTGTAGCCGATCTTGGACGTAGCACTGCACCGTTATTAAGGCAACGTTATCATTTCTCTCTGACCCATGGATACTTAACACGAAATTCGTTATGCGCTGATAAATTCTAATGGTTATCTAACGCAGCCAGGTCACCCTTACAGTGGCCTCCACGGAAGGTCACATTACAATAGGGGATGGCGCTCCCGTTGTCTCTTTTAGAACACAATAGGAGCGTTAGCGTTAGACAATTAGTATTACTCCTCCCACTTTCCGAGGAATATATATATATTTTTCACGAACGCTGGAGCCCAGCGTTGTAATTGAACGTTAGTTGACACTTTCATCGGACTCCGTTTTTTCACGACCGGTAACTGCCTTCGACGTAAACATCGTACGTAACACTCATGTGTATAGATACAATCCTGAAGCTGAGTGTCAGTCTAACGTTATAGGGTCCTGTGCTTTAAGCGGCTAACGTCTTATGCTTACACCGATAGTGAATTCGCTGCAGCTGAATCGATCTATATCTACCACAGTGTTCATAATACATGCCTTTTTCTGTCCTGGAACCCTCGAGAAAGCGAGAAACACGTTCCGCAGTGCACCCGCATCTTTCATTGTCTGCACTTCTTCAGCGTAAAGCTGCGACTCCATTGTGCGGCATCCGAAGTAGAGATCCATCTGGCCCTCGTAGAACGGTTGCCCTGAAAACAGCGTTTAAATAAATGTCCAAGAAAAGCGATCAGTCTTGCATACTTCTCGCACGTATCACACGAAGGGCGCAGCCGTTTTTACAAAAAAAGTATGAACCGTTAGTATTTCCATGTTTAGGCAGCTTCTAGCGTTCCTGTCGCGTTACGAGAAGTCAGTGCTAATGTGGTGCTCTGGACACGTACTGCTGTAGCTGTAAAGGGGCCCTGCAACACTTTTCCGAGTAACCATCGAATGGCTTTGCCAAAGGAGTTTATTGTCTCACGTATGGACAGCCGCAAAAATTTTTAGAATCCGTCAAGTACAAGCGGAGTTACAGAGGTTTGTTGTACGCTCTAATTGCTTTCTCTCTTCACTCGTCCCGACGAGAGCGCTGGAAGCTAAGAAGAAAGGGGTAGCCCGGGGAAGAAAGTTACGTTACGCGCGCGTCATGACCTTAAGCACTTTTCTTTTTTTTTATTCGAATGCGTGTCTTACATTCAGTGTGATCGCGACCGCGCGCGCGGGCACGTGGCGGCTCCCCGCGGCGGGCGCGGTAACTATGCAGCTCACGATGCTCAAATTAGCCAATGGCCGTGAATTTGGGTATATGGCGCGGTCATTTGGGTATATGACATCATTTGTCGAGAGAAGAGGGAACGGTATCTAGCTGACTGTGAGAATTAATTGTAAATTCCAGGCTGCGTGCTGCGCTATAACGTTTGGCTCGCGTGTTCTCCGGAGCCCCGACTACCGATCGGCAGCGTTTTCTGACCATGTCGAAGAAGTGTTGCAAAGGGGCCCTGCAACACTTTTCGAGCATGGTCAAAAAGCGCTGCCGATCGGTAGTCGAGGCTCCCGAGAACACGCGAGCCAAATATTATAGCGATGCGCACGGCCTGGAATTTACAATAAATTCTCAAAGTCAGCTGAAAATCGCTCCCTCTTCTCTCGACAAGTGATGTATTAGTCCGCAAAATATGACGCGATTGTCGGCAGCTCCACCATTGGCTGATGTTATAATCACGATAACACCTTCATTATTACCTTCGTTGTTAATTTTGAGTTCAATAAGTAGATAATATGTATGTTTATATTCTGTTATCGCGTTAAAAACACCGAACAAACATTAATATTAGCACTTCCGGTCTCACCGACAGCTCGCCTGCTCGTAGTTGCGTGGTTCCGTTTTCTTCGCCATGCGCAGTGCCGAAAACGTGAATATTTCTGTGCTTTTGACCATTGCCGGTTGCTGTTGAGAGTGGCAGCCGTTCGAGTGTTGCCTCGTCAGCTGGGAACTGCATCGTCGGCACGTTCTCACGACCGACCGAGGCAGCCGTGCAGCATGTCTCCGATAACAATGCTGGCGTCCGGTAATGGCGGCGCTTCGGGGTCGTCTGCCGGTGCCGTCTTACGAGGCGGTGTATCGGAGTATGGGCCGAAACCGATCTCAGCTGTCATTCATTCCAAACGAGCGCGCAGGTTTGCTTCCATGGTTGACAAAGCGATGAAAACAGTACGGCGTTCGAGGTGCACGCCCAACATTACCAAACCGACGCGCAGTTTTCAAGCACGCGCGATACGGCTCCGCTCGACGAGAACGACGCAAGCCGACCGGAAGTGGCGGCACAGACCACGTGGTTGCGCCCAGATGTCAGAGAGAAAAAAATGAAGAAAAAATTTCCGCCGGCGCTCTTGGGCGGAGCCTCGCTCGTCTGTGCTCTCTCAACTTACACCGTGGCTCCCTCCCTCGACTCACTGCCTAGCTCTCCGCGCGCTCGCTGCGTTGAGTTGAGGGAGAAAGCTGCGGAACGTGATCTCTATAATTTGGTAACACCACTTAGACTTGACGGATTCGAAAAATTTTTGCGGCATATGACTCGTGAAGAGTCATACGTCAATAATGAGACTATTCCAATATAACTAAGAAAGGTGTTGCAGGGCCCCTTTAAATCTTAGTAATAAGAATGACAGTAGGTTGTAGCCAATGTTTAGACGAAGAAACTTGACTTTGTCAGACGAAGAGAAGTCCCTTTGCGAAAATGTTGACAACACTTTCTGGCTTCCCTTGATAGACCAGGGATTGATCACTCCAAACCTCCAGATTCTATTGAATCCGTTCTCCAGCTTTACTTGTAAGATTAGCGCTACCAGCCCCCTATTTTTTTATGCTTCATAAGTTCAGCGAAGACAGAACACTGACCATACAGGCATGGCTGCAACATCAAGAACGAACAAATCTCAGTTCATTCCTCGAATTAAGCACCACTTATGACAAGTACGTGAAGAGAGAAACCGTAAAGTACATGTTGAAAATACAGCAAATGCATTGTGGCTGTTGCCTTGCTCCTGCTTAAAGCGGTTATACTAAAAAAGAATCATTAGCATGTACCTCTATTCATCTGTGGCATTCCTCGCCAAAATATTGTGTATATACCTTCTTGGTAGACCCCCTGCATAGAACAATAGCGTCGTTGCCAAAAGCTCCTGTAGGGGGCGATGCCCGTCCCCGGTCCGACGAGCACCACGGGAACGTTCTTCTGTTCTGGCAGGTGGAAGTTCGGCGCACTGACCGTCGGGAAAGATAAAAGAAATTGCAATAAATTAATACACTTTATCAACAGGAAGGCAGATGCTAGGCGAGAGAAAGTTCTGCTATCCATAGCATAGATAGCTTGCATATGACGTCACGGAAGCTGTTCTCTAGATTATTGGTGTTATGGATTTGACGTTGGGCGCGACACGCGCCCATCGTGATGTCACGCTGCTTGTTCATGCAGCTTATCGACGTTCTAGTACCAACCATAATGAGACGTCAGTGTAAACCATGTGTAAGCATTATGAAGGAATGAGGTATTAAAGTTTGCATATGCTCAATAGAAAAGCTACAAAACGAAACATTGAACTTGAACAACACTCGTAACGCTGCGGGTACGCGGGGCTTCGAATGAAGTGAATGTCACAAACAATGGGCTACCTTTAGGTTTTGTCCTTCAATTCACTGTTTGCCGCCAAATTTATTATTTTTCGTTAAAACACTTTAGATTTTGGTGAATTCCATTGCGACAGTTCGAAAATAGATGTATAAAGCTTGACTTTTTACTAAACCCAGTTTGCCTTACCTAACCTAATTTGCTTCAAATTTACGCAACTTAGACGTACGTTTTTATTGCAATGGCAATTATATGGACACTCGAGGCCCATTTTTGCCGTCGCCTTCATGTTCCGTATAAAGTCCAAATCAATGACGTCACTCCGCGCGTTCTTGTTCTATGTGTGAGCGAAAGCTTGCGAAGGCTGCAAGCGGGCGCCGCTCAAGCAGAGACGAAACGCGCCGGCCGGCTCTACCGGGCGAAGGAGCATGAAGGGGTTATTTGTGGGCGGGAGGGGGGGGGGGGGGAGGGAGCTGCGTCGCTTGAGCAGCAACCGCGAACTTTGGTCAAAAGGGCGCGGTCGCGCGCGCTATCGCGACTCAGATCAGTAGACGGCTCGTATGGCCTTGTCGTACAGTTCTCTCACCGATTACTTCGCGTTTAAGCGAGAGAAAGCACGAAAACCACTCCGCTCGCTGGAGCAGCCGTATTCCCTTAAGCCAGCGTTTTGTAGAGTTGCGCCAGATCGGATCTTAAAGGAGTTAGCTGCTATCCTTACCTCGTATAATATTTCGATTAGTTGCTATCGCATTGATTGCTTCGCCCTTGCGGTGAAACTGCGACTTCTTCTATTGTCTATGCAGACCATACATACGACAAAGCAGCATCAGTTTCTTGACCTGTACAATGGCGATATTATAAAAAGCTGCTCACATTCTGACGAAGCAGGCAATCTCCTCTTCTGGTTCGATGGTGTCCAGAAACGAAGAGCACACACCGTAGTGCTTTTTGCCTGTGCCGTCTGAAATAAAGAACAAATTCGGTATAAGCAGCTATTCTTACGATGCTCCTGTGATCATCACGTGTTCCTTGCGCACACGAGAAATTTCACATACTTGGCACAACTTTCATCACAGCTGTGGTTGCGAGAACGAGCGCAACTAACTGCAGGAACAAAAAAAAAATTTCGAAGGACAAAGTGTCTTGGACAAGTTTGTCTTTCCACTCGCATGCCTGGTTTCCAACAGTTCTCATACATAATTGTCTGGTAGGGAAGTCAGACTGCACCCCTCCCCCCAAAAAAAACACCACACACACGCACACACACAAGCACACACACGTGCACCCTTCTCGTGATATACGTATACTTAGAAGCTGCCCACTTGATCGGATTTGTATTAGCAGCCTGTCAGACGACGCTAAGTGCTCTTTCTCGAAAATACCCTTTACTTTTCTTGACCAACTTTCTAAATTCTGGCAGTTAGACTTCGCGGTTAGTTTGACAGCGCACACACGCACACATACACCCACACACATACACACACACACACACACAGACACGCGCGCACGCACGCACGCACGCACGCACGCACAGAAAAACAGCGCGCAACGGTGCCTACGCTACTCATTTTCTACGCCTGTTATGAGCCATCAAAAATGGTATTTTACATTAAAGCGAAGATAAACAGCGCAAAAAAAAAAAAAACACGGCCATGAAAAGTATGACCGTATTTTCTCGCGCTGTTTATCTTTGCTGTGAATAACCAGCTAGATCAGTCAGCTAATTTAATAATTTACATTAAATATTTCAAGTGTGTGTTAAGCTTAAAACATTGATGATTTTTTACGAATATCACATTTTATGAAGAATTATTTTCATAAATATCACGCAACTTTTTTTTTTTTTGCTTGACACTCTGTTATTCAGGAAGAGATGAATATTCTTAAACAGGGTGTGTCACTGGAGCCTACGTTTAGACAAGTGGCCTTGTATTCTTCAAGGCTGCAACTTCAAGAAGACAAGACCACTTCTCAAAACGCGAGCTCCAGCGGCAGCCTCTGCTCAAGAATATTCATGTCTCCAAGCCTCCGCCATCTCCTGAACTTCTGCCTTGTTATTCAGGAAGAGTCGGTGATGCGAAGAGCCAACATTTTCACTATCAATAAATCGATCAGCGACTCACGATCAAGCTTAATTATTAAATATTTATACTTATTACGCTCGTGTGCACATTGTTAGTCGACACTGTAAGTGCGCGCGTGTGCAAAACTGCGAGGTAGCAGTTCTTTCAGCCTGTTGCGCTGCTTACAGAAAATAGAGAGCAGAGAGAACGAGCGCGGTAATAAGTGACGATGAGAATAGACAGTAGTACGTGAGCATACGCAAATTCCCGTCTAATTTTCGGCTGACATAGCAAAATGAAAAAAAAAAAGACACAAAATAAAGTTCGAGAAGCGCTCAGATGGCTCGCTTCCTTGATTTACAATGTAAGAATCCTGTCAGACGTCTTCATTCAATGACTCATTTCCAATTAGCGCTAATGAAGAGGCCGCCAGCGCGTGGCCCGGTAAGGAAAGCGGTTCTTGGCTCACTCTCTGTGCGATACGTGACCACGGCCACGGTGAGGTGTATTTGTCCCGGATAGGCCTCGGGCGCCGAGCTGATGGAGTAGAAGCGCGGCTGGATCAAAGGCAGCATGCACAGCAGCAGCTCGGGCGTCGGCTGCACCGAGGGAAACTCCTCCAGCAAGTCCAACAGGTGCGGAAACTTCTGCGCCTTCCAGTCCTCGTACTTCTCCAGATTCTGCAACGCGCGCCACCCAAATGCATTAGCGCTGTGTTCTGTTGCAAGCATAAGCGTACGACCCCTCCCACCCTCCCGCCCTCTTCCCCAACAGACAGCAAGACCTCGTCTTTGTACCGCGTGCTCATCGTAACGGCCTCAGTAGAAAAGCGTCGAGAACAGAGGGGGGGGGGGGTTCTACGGTGGAGCATTGTCTTCCCTAATGGAGAGCCCAGCGCGCGCCTATGGTTGCAAGGAAAGGGCTCAGCAATCTCAAAGTGCTTGTTCCGACCATGCCGTAAACCTGTGAGGCTTACATTGTGTGGCAATTCGTAGTAGCGATAAGTGGCGATGCCTTCGTTCAGTGGCAATGTGGCGATAAGTGCTACGTTGGTATTACCATTAGTTACCTGTAGTTACCTGTAATTACCTTGATGGCCTGAACTTGACAGCAATAGCAAACATTAGCCTTCAGTAGCGGTATTGGGCGAGTAAAAATGGCAGGCTTCACCTAAATTTTCATTACTTTTTGGCAGCGTGCCCCTGTTCATCAAAGCGGTCCTGCAACACCTCTATATGTTATCATCCAAACGTATATTTTGCTGCGTAGATTAAAGGAACGGAACGGTCGGGGTACTCTTATCTGAACCTTTCCACAGCAACCCATATGCATACTTTTTCAGAACGGAATTACGAAAGAATGTGATGCGCCGGTCACTTTTAAAGAGGCCCTGCAAGAACTTTTAAGATCATCGTAGAATTACGGTACTATTGTATTATGTTGCCTCACGAATATTCTGCCATTTTTTTTCCTCCGAATTCATCTAGTATAAGTGGAGTAGTCGAGCGTTTTCTCTTTCCTCTCGTCGTCACGAGTGCTATCGAAGCTTCACAGGGTAACGATGCGCAGCGTAATAATTGCGTTATTGTGCGGCAAGGCCTCGAGCATATTTTCCTCTTTTTTTCTTGGACCGCATTGGCCGGTACTTGTGTTCTCGACGTGCGCAGCGTCTGTACATGGCGGAACCTCCGTTTTTCTCGCACTAACGACGCGGAAACAGTTATCTGAACGCGATACGCCTACTTTGCTCATTAGGTATAACCATCGAGTTACGTCTTTCGTGTCTTTTAAGACGATTCTACGCAGTGCAGAGGCATAATCAGATGGATGCGCATGCGCGTAGAGTTTCTCTCACCGTTGCGAGCGTCTGTAGCTGCTCCTGCTGCCGCTCGTCCGAGGCCATGGCGGCAAGGTATTTGAGCAGCTCTTGCGATGCCGGCGTCGTGATGTCCAGGTAGCGGCGAAGGGCCAGCCGTAGCGAGCACGGAGGCAGGCGTCCGTTGTCTTGCCACGTCTCTTTTTGCTCGCCTGCGCACGACGACGCGAGCGCAATGTGTGGAAAGTCCTATAGGATACGTGGTTAAACAACCGTACACAGCTCAATCGTTAGATTGAGGTTTGAAGAAAGGTGATGTTGCTTGTATAACCATGCAGAGCCAACAGTTAGCCAAAATTAGCCAAAATTAGCGAGTTCACACAGTACGCGATTGAATACGATTGATGAAAATTGGTAAAAAAAAATGATATTATAACCAGACATATCCACACCCCGATACAGTTGTGAGTGGAATAGGCGTATAGAGGACATTGGTTTAGAAAAGGATGAGATTTTTAGGTATGGCGGTCCCATGCCGCCAATTTCCCACAGAGTGGGTGCCCTCCCAAGCGAATATGTACTTCGTTCTGCCAAGCACCAGGCCGGAAGCGCGTTTGTACCTATTTTACCGGTAGGTACCCGGCGGCAGCAATTCTCTGCCTCCCACAGCAGCGGTGGATGCTCGCCTATTTCACCAAGGCTGTGGTGGGTTAAGGTGCGCCCAGGGGCATTTACAGAGCCTTATGGAAACACCTCTCGAGATGAGGAAATGAACGCGTTCAAGCGGTCAAACTACTCTCGAGAGAAAGTGAGCTCTTTAACCGCTGTCGTAAGAACGTGATATCGTTCACCAATTCAATTTCAGCCTGTCGGGGTGACTGATGCAGACCTAGCCGGTGATCCGTCACAACGAGAGAACAGCGCAGATGTCTGACAAACTTACAATTGAACATTTATCATTGGACGCTCGCAATTTACGTAAATCGCTGAAATGGGAAGCGAAGAAACGTTTTAATTTTAAAAGAGGGTCGGCGTGCAAACGGGGATGGCGGAGAAAAAAAAAACGATATAGCACAAACGCTCAACTACCAACCAGCTCAATTTGTGTCGTTCGAAGAAACATATTAACAGCAGTTTAAGAAAAAAAAAAGTGTGAGAAGATCACTTATTAAGTGGCGAGTCGGGCGTGTCTGTGCATCGTTTCTAATAACTGCAGCAAAAAGAAAGAAAGCAAGCAAGAAAAAAAAAAAAAACAGATAAGGACGAAGCAAGATCACAAGTCCAGCGCTCGGCCTTGTCGTCTCGTTTCGAGTCCACTTTTTTTTCTTTTTTTTGCGCTACAGTTTCTAGGCAAGAAGACTCCACGTGGGAGGAGATTGCGACTAGACCAGACGTCTTTTCTGTTCGGATTTCATTGCCCGAAACATTTGTTGAATTTTCCGCGTACTTCTTAGGTCCATATACTCGGCTACCACAGCTCATTCCTACAGGTTTTGTTAGGTTAACTGTTTAAATACACCTTCTCATTGTTTGTCCCGGTGAAAGCATTAGTTTCTAGCCGATTCTAGTAGCAGTGCGGGGACGCTGGAACTCGATTATTCGATTCTAAAAAAAAGAGAAAGAAAACAAAAGATAAAATATCGACAACTCTACGATCGATAGACAACATTCTAGCAGTCACGATGACGGGATGGGCTGACAAACAGAAAATGAACAAGAACCAGTAGACATACTTTGTCGTGGAAAGTAAGACTGACGGTATGTTTCAGAAAGCTATGCGATAACGTACGACGTCAAGAAATACAAATTCAGGAAATATAGGACGAAATAAAAGGAAGTGACAAATGGACAACGCAGAAAGGACCGGTTCCGGAAAGACACTCTCTCGAAAGACTGGAAAAGACGGGAGAGTGAAAGGCGATTCGTCGAGGCCCGAAAAATTTAAAATGCGCATTATTTGTTGCAGGTCTTTGTGGATCGGCAAACAGCACCGCTGAAAGTATTGCGCAGAACTTACTTGAGCACTCTTCCAGGCGTTTTCGAAAAAGTTTTCCTCCATTGCCTGTGAGTGACAGGGAGCATTTCTCAAAACTAACCTTCGATAGCTAAGCAAAACGAAGAGAGTTTTCCAAGTTGATACCAATGTAGAAGTTACTGTCTACGCTTGCTTCTAGTCTACTTTGAGTGCCCGGAAAGTCGTTGCATGACTTCCTGAAACAAGTGGAGGCTGCTTCTGGTACTGAATCATAATGCAATAAAAGACCCCATTAAACACATTCCCGCTCATGCCACGACGAAGATTCTTATTATGATAAACAGTTCAAATCAAGTCAAGGCGATCATAATCTATACACGATGATTTTAAATACCAAGAAAAAGTTGGAAGGCCCAATCCCTCGGGTTGAATATAGTTGGATGTTGCTTAGGCAGTACTTGTTGTAGCTGAATAACTGCACACAGATGAGAAATATAATTTAGCTGTATATATACGCTGCATGCGTATGACCTAATTTTCTATCAGGTGACCATGCTTACACATTGCTAATTTTTCATTTGTCTGACACGTTATAAATGTAGAAGAATTAAAGCGAAGTCCTGCTGCTATAATATCACTGCAATTTAGCGGTAAATTTGAGAGTACCTTTAATTACCTTTAATTACCTCTAATTATTTCAGTTACAAATATAGCCAACAGCCAACGAATGCTAGCGAACATCAAACAACGTTTACTTAACTGTGCTTACAGCACAAGCATTTATTTACGAACACGAACGAAAGCAGATACGAAGTATAGTTAAAGATGTCCCATCAACTAGACAAAACATTTGCATAGCGATGTTACCAGCGTCAGCTAGTGCTAGTATATGCGCAAAAATACGGTAGGCTTCATACACACTATGTTCGTTTTTGTGTCTTATAATCATATCATGGTTTGGGCACATAGAACGCCAGCAGTACTGTGCTGTTTTTGCGGGAGTGAACACTTTAGTGCTAAGGCATTAAAATAGAAAAGTAAAAAAGTAAGCGTTCCATGTCCGAGGATGCCACGAAACAGAGGGAATAGCTTTAGATGCAAATAAAAAATGAAATGCAAGTACAGAACCATATTTTTGTGCATGCAACAACAGTAGCGTTGGCAGAAGCCTTTTTTTTTGGGGGGGGGGGGGGGGGGGGGGTCCATATTCACACTTTAGCCTTGATTTGCTGGTTATTTACTAGAACAAGGACATCGGACATCACTTTTTGTATTACGCACGTGTTTGCACAAGGAAACGTACCTCTGATTGATGTTACCGGTGCAACAAAAACTGGACACAAGGAGAAGGCGTTGATACCACATACGCTGGCACTGCTAGCCAGTCTGACGTGTACCAGTTTTCGCGTTTTCAGAAAGCGCAGAGCACCGCTTAGTTCAACGTGATTAAGCGTCGGCAAATTTAGATGTTCATGCATAATTTCGAAAGGAATAGTTATGGTACTGGCAGAGCTTTATGATTAAACATTCAGCCATATATCTCCGCCGATTCGGTACGGTTTTTGCGTTCGTCACACAGTTTCGCATTCTATGTTCGCACGTCTTCTGTATCCTCTCCTTTTATAGTTATTAATTAAACATATAATTATAGAATTTATAGTACTACTACTACTACTACTACTACTACTACTACTACTACTACTACTACTACTACTACTACTACTACTACTACTACTACTACTACTACTACTACTACTACTACTACTAACAGGACAGATGGATAGTACTATACATTTATTTACGAACAAAGGTCAATATTAAGAGGATGATCACGAAAACCAACAGTGATAAGGGAGCTAGTGAAAGATCTAATTATATTTTTGACAGGAACAATAAGAGCTTAGCAGAAAGCTTACGAAGATGCATGAACCACGAAGTTTGTAAAATACATATCATTTATCAAGTAATATTAGCAGGAAGAAAAAAAAAACACTTTCAGTATTTACTTTCTAAAAGGTTCGGCTAGGAGTTTCCTTAGTCTGACAAGTAAACGAACCATGGTTATTGTTGTCTACACTGATTTTCTACTCGTCTCTTTCTCTCTTTTTTTCCCTGACATTTCCTCAACGACTTGACGGGCTTTTTATTTTTTGTTTCACGGCACTGCATTATTGAGTATTGCTTCACCTCATTACGGGTATTAACGCAGTGAAGCCCGCTTCGGGGTTAAGAAGGTCCCGGAGTTACGCTCACCGCTTAGCACTGCCACCTGGCTTGAGTCTGAGCTGCTGCATAATGGCTTCAGCACGTTAGCTAGCCGCGAAACGGAGCGCGAGAGACCAGTCACAAAAATACGTACGCGCCAAAGTGCATACAGGCAGAAAAAAAAAAAAACGAACATATATGTACATATAAACATAAAAGGAACGCCCGTCTTGCGTCACAGGCTCCACGTGTCCTCTTGCGACGCATTATACCTTGTGCAGAGGAGGCAAAAACGTAAGTCGTTAGGTGTGGGCGAGCCTCATAGCGCAAAGAACGGCTAATCAGTCTAAAATAAGAATGATAAATGGGAGAGGACCTTATAAGGAAAGTGGCTGATGTGGAAACACAGGGCGCCGGTGGAAGAACACGAAGACGAAGCAAGAAGTAAAAGTTTGATAGGTTTAAGGATAAGTAGTTAAATGAGGATGGAGATTAGAGGCAATAAAGATTACAAGCAAGGAGAACGAAAAACGTGGCTGCGAGGAGCAAAGCCGGGAAGGAATATATGGAAAGGCTCGCATGTGCAGAAGTGACTGATTGTAGAAGAAAAGCTACCTGGTCGTTTGTAGACGACGGAATAATTAACAGAAGCGTAGCCACTGGCCAGAGCTTTTTACGGAGGTTATATTTACTCGTAGAAATTTGTACTTCTCTTTTTAAAGAAGGTCGTTCCTTGATACCGTTTGATACTTAGCTCAAACTGATGCTCAGCCGATTTGGTTTATACTTAAGATAGATCAAACAGCGCAAAAGAGATAGAACACACAGAAATCAGCGCTGTATCTGTGCGTCTTTCTGTGTGTTCTGTCTTTTTTGAGCTGTTCTTATCATTGATACTGTTTCGGGAGTTTCTGGCATCTAAAAACACGAATTATCTCTGTCTCCATCTCTCCCTATTCGGCAAGTTCTCTAAACATCTATACGTCATTTTTTTATTCAGTCGTTTCTAGCATTGGACCGCTGCTTTCTCTCATTTTTCTGGAATCCTGCGCGGACAGCTCGAATAGCAATGCGAATACCAAGAAATCTTCGAGGAAACGAAAAATGAATATTTAACGGCTATTCCAAGGCCAATGCCAGAGAAATGCCTTATCGTTGCCTTCCATTAAAAAAAAAATAAATGTATACATACAGCCGCCTGAGTGAGGCTATTGCAGGACTGGGATTATTTCAAAGTTAGTGAATGGATGTTTCCAGGTAATGAGTTCCAGGCTTCAATTGTTGACGGGAAAAAGTTGTAATTTAAAAGAACCAGAGTTGGGGAAAATGTTGACATATTTTGGGCACGGTGACTCGTCACTGAAGAAAGTTCGGAGAAAGTGACATAGGTAACTAGAGGAGGAGAGGGAAGATAATTCACATGCAAACATGCAAATGAATTACTTTTGATTACAATCATTTAGCTTGATAGACGACAGCTATCCCCAACAGTTAGACAAGAATACTGACACGCAATAATAAGCAAGTTCCGCTCAAGTGCGCACTTGAAGGGGAACGTAGCGTCACGGAAATCCTACGGAAGCAGTCTAAACTTTCTCCTCGGTTCACCTTGTCAAGTCATTAGCCAGTGCAGGTACCGCAGTCTGGTGACAGAGTGTTCTCCAATAAAAAAAAGAAGCAGGACGTTTTCTGCGAAGGAACCGTTCTCACGAGGATTATACTCATTAGAAGAGAAGATTATCATATCCTCCCCTTCATAAGAAGAGGAAGCAGTGTTGAAAAGCAGCGTACCGTGCGCATTAGTTGTCGTCAGATGAATTGCTTGAGTAGCCAGGTGCATAAAAATGTAAAAAAAAAGAAAAAACGAGAGAAACAAAGCAAGTAAAAGAAATCTTCATGCGCAGTAATTGAGGTGCGCGCCAAATAATCCCAGGAAGTCAAAATCTTTTCCGGACCCCTCGTCATTGTGGTGCCGCTTCAAAACGTTAACGACCCCACCCCTCCTCCCATCCTTGAAACGCGCAAAAGATGATTTGTGCGCAACACTGAGCAGAAGTGTCGTACATTGCATACGGGGTTCCCGCGAAAGCCCTGCATTCCCGCGAAATCCGGGAACGCATATACAAGTATATACGCATCCAGGAATATATGCGTTTGCGATGCTGCGATTCTCGAAATGACATTCACATGAGAAGCTTGGCGTCTTTCGGAACTTAGGATACATATTTCTTCGGTGTAAGCGGTAGGTATATGAGAACGATGAAGTGCATTAAATGTGCTTACAATATTAATGTCTTTCAGTATTTACAGCCGTACTTCTTATATATCGGTTTACTTTGAGTTCGTGATATTGTTTTCATTTTCTTCATTCAGCGTCCAGTAGGAGGTAGAATTCGCATTGGAGATATATCATAATCACACCCTCTTGCTATACCCACCAACTAACTAAGAAAAAAAACAGCGCTTCCTTAAATAACCTCAGCCTATAACTATAAATAAACTACCGTGACGCGGCAAACTAACACGTATGAGAATGCAGTCGAGATAAACAGTAAAAACAGTAACGCCAACACATGCACACGTCATATTGACGTGCCTCACGTAACGTATACCTCAAAACAATGTTTTTGTTTTGTTTTAATGATTTCTCTCTGATCAATTTTGTTAGCTTGCTTGCTTGTTTGCGCGTTGTTCATTTGCTTGAATACGTTGCTGAGTGCCGGACGGTGCACGAGAGATTTAATTCGCTTTCAGGGAATCGTGGTATGTATGGAATTCATCTCCATGGTATAGCCGTTCACAGGCCAAGAAGGGGCTTATCCTACGCGTGAAAGCTTAGCGAGAACAGCGGGATCGGAGCAACGATATTTTCCGGTATTTAAAGCAGTTTGCTTCGCTAGTTGTAACGTTGAGCTATGATGCATTACTAGCGCTTATGCGAAATAGGAAAATAAAGCATGC